>NC_133807.1:34552423-34559923 GCF_043250625.1 Sebastes fasciatus | reverse complement strand
GTCCGATGCCATTAGAAGGTCATTTGTAATTTTCACTAGTGCTGTCTCTGTGCTATGGTGCACTCTAAATCCTGACTGATAATCTTCGAATAAATGGTTGTTCTGTAGAAAGTCACACAGCTGACTGGCAACTACTTTCTCGAGTATTTTGGAGGTAAAGGGAAGGTTAGATATAGGTCTATAGTTGGCTAGGACCTCTGGATCAAGAGTGGGTTTTTTAAGAAGAGGTTTAATTACAGCTACTTTAAAGGACTGTGGTACATAGCCTGTTAGTAAAGACACATTGATCATATCCAGTAAAGAGGTGCTAACTAGAGGTAAAACTTCTTTAAGCAGTCTAGTTGGAATAGGGTCTAGGAGACAGGTAGATGATTTAGATGAGGAGATCAGTGAAGTTAGTTTGTGGAGATCGATAGGAGAAAAGCAGTCTAAATATATATCAGGTTGTACAGCTGTTTCTAAGGTTCCTAAGTTTGAGGATAAATTGGTACCAGTTGACGGTAGGAGGTGATTAATTTTGTCTCTAATAGTTATGATTTTATCATTAAAGAAACTCATGAAGTCACTACTACTGAGGGTTGTAGGAATACATGGCTCAATAGAGCTGTGGCTTTCTGTCAGCCTGGCTACAGTGCTGAATAGAAACCTAGGGTTCTTATTGTTCTCTATTAATGATGAGTAATGGGCTGCTCTGGCATCACGGAGAGCCTTCCTATATGTTTTAAGACTATCTTGCCAGACTAAATGAGATTCTTCCTGTTTGGTGGAACGCCATATCCTTTCCAGTTTCCTCGATGCTTGCTTTAATTTGCGTGTTTGAGGGTTATACCATGGAGCTGACTTCCTTTGTTTTACTAACTTCTTTTTTAGAGGGGCAACAGAATCAAGTGTGATTCGCAGTGAGTCTGTAGCACTATCTACAAGATGATCAATTTGGGTAGGGCTAAAGTTAGCATACGAGTCCTCTGTTATATTGAGACATGGTATTGAATTTAATGCTGATGGAATCGCTTCCTTAAATTTAGCTACAACACTATCGGATAGACATCTAGTGTACACACTTCTATCTGATGGTGTATAGTCTAGTAATAAGAATTCAAAAGTGATTAAATAATGGTCTGATAAAAGAGAGTTCTGTGGAAAAACAATTAAATGTTCAATTTCAACGCCATATGACATAACAAGGTCGAGGGTGTGGTTAAAGCGGTGAGTGGGTTTATGCACGTTCTGCGAGAAACCAATTGAATCTAATAAAGAGATAAACGCAGTACTGAGGCTATCATTATCAACGTCCACATGAATATTAAAATCACCTACTATAATGACTATCTGTTTTCAGGACTAAGCTTGATAGAAACTCTGAGAATTCAGATAGAAATTCAGAATATGGGCCTGGAGCGCGGTACACTATAACAAATAAAATTGGCTGTAGTGTTTTCCAGGTTGGGTGTGAAAGACTAAGAACAAGGCTTTCAAATGAGTTATAATTTAGTTTAGTTTTAGGGTTTATTAATAGGCTTGAGTCGAAGATGGCTGCAACTCCACCTCCTCGGCCGGTGTCTCGAGGAATGTGAGTATTAATATGACTCGGGGGAGTGGATTCGTTTAGGCTGACATATTCTTCCTGACACAGCCAGGTTTCAGTAAGACAAAATCAATCAATGTGATTATCTGATATTAAATCATTTACTAGTAGAGCTTTAGATGACAGAGATCTGATATTTAACAGTCCACATTTAATTCTCCTGTTTTGTTGCTTTATTGCAGTGCTAGTGTTAGATTTTATTAGATTATTATGTTTAGCTCCTCTTCTGTTTACTTTTGATTTAATTAATTTAGGTGGGGCAGACACAGTCTCAGTGAGGTTTGGGGTTAAGCTATGGGTGGGTAACTGCTCTAATGGAAGCGCAGAGAAGTGTGTAAGACTACAGCTCTGCGTCCTGGAATGACCTCTGGTTTGTCCTGGAATGACCCCTGGTTTGTCCTGGAATGACCCCTGGTTTGTCCTGGAATGACCCCTGGTTTGTCATGGAATGACCCCTGGTTTGTCCTGGAATGACCCCTGGTTTGTCATGGAATGACCCCTGGTTTGTCCTGGAATGACCTCTGGTTTGTCCTGGAATGACCTCTGGTTTGTCCTGGAATGACCTCTGGTTTGTCCTGGAATGACCCCTGGTTTGTCCTGGAATGACCCCTGGTTTGTCATGGAATGACCCCTGGTTTGTCCTGGAATGACCTCTGGTTTGTCCTGGAATGACCTCTGGTTTGTCCTGGAATGACCCCTGGTTTGTCCTGGAATGACCCCTGGTTTGTCCTGGAATGACCCCTGGTTTGTCCTGGAATGACCTCTGGTTTGTCCTGGAATGACCTCTGGTTTGTCATGGAATGACCTCTGGTTTGTCCTGGAATGACCCCTGGTTTGTCCTGGAATGACCTCTGGTTTGTCCTGGAATGACCTCTGGTTTGTCCTGGAATGACCCCTGGTTTGTCCTGGAATGACCCCTGGTTTGTCCTGGAATGACCTCTGGTTTGTCATGGAATGACCCCTGGTTTGTCCTGGAATGACCTCTGGTTTGTCATGGAATGACCCCTGGTTTGTCCTGGAATGACCTCTGGTTTGTCATGGAATGACCTCTGGTTTGTCATGGAATGACCTCTGGTTTGTCCTGGAATGACCTCTGGTTTGTCCTGGAATGACCTCTGGTTTGTCATGGATTTGTTCCACCAACAATCTTGGTCAGATTTCTGGATAAGAGAGCCGCACCATCCAAAGTAGGATGAATGCCGTCTCTCCTAATCAGACCAGGAATTCCCCAGAAAGGGTTCCAATTGTCAATGAAGCCCACATGGTTTGCTGGACACCACCACGACAGCCAGCTGTGGAATGACTTCATGCGGCTATACATGTCGTCACTGGTCAAATTGGGGAGGGGACCAGAGAAAACTACGGAGTCCGACATTGTTTTTGCGTATGCACACACCGATTGGACATTAACTTTAGTGACCTCCGATCGACGTAACCGGGTGTCATTACCGCCGACGTGAATAACAATCTTACTGTATTTACGTTTATCCTTAGCCAGCAGTTTCAAAACAGATTCAATGTCGCCCGCTCTGGCCCCCGGGATGCAATTAACTATGGCAGCTCTGGCCCCCGGGATGCAATTAACTATGGCAGCTGACTTCTCTAACTTCACGTTCCGCAAAATGGAGCTGCCGATAACCAGAGTTGGTTTCTCAGCGGGTGTGTCGCTGAGAGGGGAATATCTGTTTGAAACGTGAAGTGGTTGGTGGTTAACCGTGGGCTTCAGGGTACGACTATGCGTCCTTCGGACAGTCACCCAGCCTCCCGGCTGCTCGGGGGTTGCCGGGGGACGGCTAGCAGAAGCTAAGCTTGGCCGGTCTGCACCGGCTAGGGGCTGGCTAACTACAGAAGAAGCTAAAGCTAAAGTGCAGAACCGGGCTTCTAACTCGCTAACCCTCGCCTCCAATGCAGCGAATGCACTACACCTAATACATGTACCATTAGCTCTAAAGGAGGCAGAGGAATAACTAAACATAAGACACACAGAGCAGGGGAGAGCAGGAGAGGGAGAGAGAGCAGGAGAAGGAGAGAGAACAGGAGAGCAGGAGAGAGAACAGGAGAGCAGGAGAGGGAGAGAGAGCAGGAGAGGGAGAGAACAGGAGAGCAGGGGAGAGCAGGAGAAGGAGAGAGAGAACAGGAGAGCAGGAGAGAGAACAGGAGAGAGAACAGGAGAAGGAGAGAGAACAGGAGAGGGAGAGAGAACAGGAGAGCAGGAGAGAGAACAGGAGAGAGAACAGGAGAAGGAGAGAGAACAGGAGAGGGAGAGAGAGCAGGAGAAGGAGAGAGAACAGGAGAGCAGGAGAGAGAACAGGAGAGCAGGAGAGGGAGAGAGAGCAGGAGAGGGAGAGAACAGGAGAGCAGGGGAGAGCAGGAGAAGGAGAGAGAGAACAGGAGAGCAGGAGAGAGAACAGGAGAAGGAGAGAGAACAGGAGAGGGAGAGAGAACAGGAGAGCAGGAGAGAGAGCAGGAGAAGGAGAGAGAACAGGAGAGCAGGAGAGGGAGAGAACAGGAGAGCAGGAGAAGGAGAGAGAGAACAGGAGAGCAGGAGAGAGAACAGGAGAGAGAACAGGAGAGCAGGAGAGAGAACAGGAGAAGGAGAGAGAACAGGAGAGGGAGAGAGAACAGGAGAGCAGGAGAGAGAGCAGGAGAAGGAGAGAGAACAGGAGAGCAGGAGAGAGAACAGGAGAGCCGGGGAGAGGAGAAGCCATCGCTAACGGCTAAGCTACTGCTAAGCTACTGTTATGCTACGATACGATAGCCCAGCTAGCGTTAGCCGAGCTGAATATGTGTGGTTAAGTCTCTAAAGAGGAGTGAGGTGTGAGTGCTTAAGCAGAACTAGTGTAGATATAAATGTAGCGGGTAATTATCCGCTGTAATGAAGAGTATAGAACTATATTGCCCTGGATGTGCTAGAGCAGCTACAGAACACAGCAGCACACAGAAAGACAGGCAACCGGAAATATATAGAGAGCCTCTTTCAATGCAGCGGCTCTGTGACGGGGAGTTCTGTTGGACCTAGTTCTGTTGGAACTAGTTCTGTTGGAACTAGTTTTATTGGACCTAGTTCTGTTGGAACTAGTTCTGTTGGACCTAGTTCTGTTGGACCTAGTTTTATTGGATCGAGTTCTGTTGGACTTAGTTCTGTTGGAACTAGTTCTGTTGGACCTAGTTCTGTTGGACCTAGTTCTGTTGGACCTAGTTTTATTGGATCGAGTTCTGTTGGACTTAGTTCTGTTGGAACTAGTTCTGTTGGACCTAGTTTTGTTGGACCTAGTTCTGTTGGACCTAGTTTTGTTGGACCTAGTTCTGTTGGACCTAGTTTTATTGGATCGAGTTCTGTTGGACCTAGTTTTATTGGATCGAGTTCTGTTGGACTTAGTTCTGTTGGAACTAGTTCTGTTGGACCTAGTTCTGTTGGACCTAGTTCTGTTGGACCTAGTTTTATTGAACCTAGTTTTATTGGACCTAGTTCTGTTGGACCTAGTTCTGTTGGACCTAGTTCTGTTGGACCTAGTTTTGTTGAACCTAGTTTTGTTGGACCTAGTTTTGTTGGACCTAGTTCTGTTGGACCTAGTTTTTTTGGACCGAGTTCTGTTGGACCTAGTTCTGTTGGACCTAGTTTTATTGGACCGAGTCCTGTTGGACCTTGTTCTGTTGAATCTAGTTCTGTTGGATCTAGTTTTGTTGGACCTAGTTTTGTTGGACCTAGTTCTGTTGGACCTAGTTTTATTGGACCTAGTTCTGTTGGAACTAGTTCTGTTGGACCTAGTTTTGTTGGACCTAGTTTTGTTGGACCTAGTTTTATTGGATCGAGTTCTGTTGGACTTAGTTCTGTTGGAACTAGTTCTGTTGGACCTAGTTCTGTTGGACCTAGTTCTGTTGGACCTAGTTTTATTGGATCGAGTTCTGTTGGACTTAGTTCTGTTGGAACTAGTTCTGTTGGACCTAGTTTTGTTGGACCTAGTTCTGTTGGACCTAGTTTTGTTGGACCTAGTTCTGTTGGACCTAGTTTTATTGGATCGAGTTCTGTTGGACCTAGTTTTATTGGATCGAGTTCTGTTGGACTTAGTTCTGTTGGAACTAGTTCTGTTGGACCTAGTTCTGTTGGACCTAGTTCTGTTGGACCTAGTTTTATTGAACCTAGTTTTATTGGACCTAGTTCTGTTGGACCTAGTTCTGTTGGACCTAGTTCTGTTGGACCTAGTTTTGTTGAACCTAGTTTTGTTGGACCTAGTTTTGTTGGACCTAGTTCTGTTGGACCTAGTTTTGTTGGACCTAGTTCTGTTGGACCTAGTTTTTTTGGACCGAGTTCTGTTGGACCTAGTTCTGTTGGACCTAGTTTTATTGGACCGAGTCCTGTTGGACCTTGTTCTGTTGAATCTAGTTCTGTTGGATCTAGTTTTGTTGGACCTAGTTTTGTTGGACCTAGTTCTGTTGGACCTAGTTTTATTGGACCTAGTTCTGTTGGAACTAGTTCTGTTGGACCTAGTTTTGTTGGACCTAGTTTTGTTGAACCTAGTTTTGTTGAACCTAGTTTTATTGGACCTAGTTCTGTTGGACCTAGTTCTGTTGGACCTAGTTTTGTTGAACCTAGTTTTGTTGGACCTAGTTTTGTTGGACCTAGTTCTGTTGGACCTAGTTTTGTTGGACCTAGTTCTGTTGGACCTAGTTCTGTTGGACCTAGTTTTATTGGACCGAGTCCTGTTGGACCTTGTTCTGTTGAATCTAGTTCTGTTGGATCTAGTTTTGTTGGACCTAGTTTTGTTGGACCTAGTTCTGTTGGACCTAGTTTTATTGGACCTAGTTCTGTTGGACCTAGTTCTGTTGGACCTAGTTTTTTTGGACCTAGTTCTGTTGGACCTGCACAACGACAATAAAGGAAATCTAATCTAATGTTAATGTCTCAGTCAGCGGGACTTCAGAAATCCACTTAGAAATGTCCTCAGTCTCTCAGTGACTGAGGACAAGTTATAACTCTCTCTTCCTCCTCCTCCTCCTCCTCCTCCTCACCTTCATCCTCCTCCTCACCTTCATCCTCCTCCTCACCTTCATCCTCCTCCTCCTCCCCTTCCTCCTCACTTTCATCCTCATCCTCCTCCACTTCCTCCTCACCTTCCTCCTCCTCCCCTTCCTCCTCACCTTCATCCTCATCCTCCTCCACTTCCTCCTCCTCACCTTCATCCTCACCTTCATCCTCCTCCTCCTCCTCCTCACCTTCATCCTCCTCCTCCTCACCTTCCTCCTCCTCACCTTCATCCTCCTCCTCCTCCCCTTCCTCCTCACCTTCATCCTCATCCTCCTCCACTTCCTCCTCCTCACCTTCATCCTCCTCCTCAACTTCATCCTCACCTTCATCCTCCTCCTCCTCACCTTCATCCTCCTCCTCCTCCCCTTCCTCCTCCTCCCCTTACTCCTCCTCACCTTCATCCTCCTCCTCCTCACCTTCCTCATCCTCACCTTCATCCTCCTCCTCCTCACCTTCCTCCTCCTCACCTTCATCCTCCTCCTCCTCCCCTTCCTCCTCCTCACCTTCATCCTCCCTCCTCCTCCCCTTCCTCCTCCTCCCCTTCCTCCTCCTCCCCTTCCTCCTCCTCACCTTCATCCTCCTCCTCAACTTCATCCTCACCTTCATCCTCCTCCTCCTCACCTTCATCCTCCTCCTCCTCCCCTTCCTCCTCCTCCCCTTACTCCTCCTCACCTTCATCCTCCCTCCTCCTCCCCTTCCTCCTCCTCCCCTTCCTCCTCCTCCCCTTACTCCTCCTCACCTTCATCCTCCTCCTCAACTTCATCCTCACCTTCATCCTCCTCCTCCTCACCTTCATCCTCCTCCTCCTCCCCTTCCTCCTCCTCCCCTTACTCCTCCTCACCTTCATCCTCCTCCTCCTCCTCCTCCCCTTCCTCCTCCTCCTCCTCAC
>NC_133807.1:34543528-34552323 GCF_043250625.1 Sebastes fasciatus | reverse complement strand
GATCTGAGCTTCCTTCATCAGGGTTTATTTAGGAATGATGTGTTGATAGAAGAGAAACAATCCTTTAACGGTTCTGTTAGTAACTTCTAACACGTATAAATCCTTGCTGGTCGGTGTCTCCTGGTCTCTCGTGTGTCTCCTGGTCTCTCGTGTGTCTCCTGGTCTCTCGTGTGTCTCCTGGTCTCTCGTGTGTCTCGTGGTCTCTCGTGTGTCTCCTGGTCTCTCGTGTGTCTCCTGGTCTCTCGTGTGTCTCCTGGTCTCTCGTGTGTCTCCTGGTCTCTCGTGTGTCTCCTGGTCTCTCGTGTGTCTCCTGGTCTCTCGTGTGTCTCCTGGTCTCTCGTGTGTCTCCTGGTCTCTCGTGTGTCTCCTGGTCTCTCGTGTGTCTCATGGTCTCTCGTGTGTCTCCTGGTCTCTCGTGTGTCTCCTGGTCTGTCGTGTGTCTCCTGGTCTCTCGTGTGTCTCCTGGTCTCTCGTGTGTCTCCTGGTCTCTCGTGTGTCTCGTGGTCTCTCGTGTGTCTCGTGGTCTCTCGTGTGTCTCCTGGTCTCTCGTGTGTCTCGTGGTCTGTCGTGTGTCTCGTGGTCTCTCGTGTGTCTCGTGGTCTCTCGTGTGTCTCGTGGTCTCTCTTGTGTCTCCTGGTCTCTCGTGTGTCTCGTGGTCTCTCGTGTGTCTCGTGGTCTCTCGTGTGTCTCGTGGTCTCTCGTGTGTCTCGTGGTCTCTCGTGTGTCTCGTGGTCTCTCGTGTGTCTCGTGGTCTCTCGTGTGTCTCGTTGTCTCTCGTGTGTCTCGTGGTCTCTCGTGTGTCTCGTGGTCTCTCTTGTGTCTCCTGGTCTCTCGTGTGTCTCATGGTCTCTCGTGTGTCTCCTGGTCTCTCGTGTGTCTCCTGGTCTCTCGTGTGTCTCGTGGTCTCTCGTGTGTCTCGTGGTCTCTCGTGTGTCTCGTGGTCTCTCTTGTGTCTCCTGGTCTCTCGTGTGTCTCATGGTCTCTCGTGTGTCTCCTGGTCTCTCGTGTGTCTCCTGGTCTCTCGTGTGTCTCATGGTCTCTCGTGTGTCTCCTGGTCTCTCGTGTGTCTCATGGTCTCTCGTGTGTCTCCTGGTCTCTCGTGTGTCTCCTGGTCTCTCTTGTGTCTCATGGTCTCTCGTGTGTCTCATGGTCTCTCGTGTGTCTCCTGGTCTCTCGTGTGTCTCGTGGTCTCTCGTGTGTCTCGTGGTCTCTCGTGTGTCTCCTGGTCTCTCGTGTGTCTCGTGGTCTCTCGTGTGTCTCGTGGTCTCTCGTGTGTCTCGTGGTCTCTCGTGTGTCTCGTGGTCTCTCGTGTGTCTCGTGGTCTCTCGTGTGTCTCCTGGTCTCTCGTGTGTCTCCTGGTCTCTCGTGTGTCTCCTGGTCTCTCGTGTGTCTCGTGGTCTCTCGTGTGTCTCCTGGTCTCTCGTGTGTCTCCTGGTCTCTCGTGTGTCTCGTGGTCTCTCGTGTGTCTCGTGGTCTCTCGTGTGTCTCGTGGTCTCTCGTGTGTCTCCTGGTCTCTCGTGTGTCTCATGGTCTCTCGTGTGTCTCCTGGTCTCTCGTGTGTCTCATGGTCTCTCGTGTGTCTCCTGGTCTCTCGTGTGTCTCGTGGTCTCTCGTGTGTCTCGTGGTCTCTCGTGTGTCTCCTGGTCTCTCGTGTGTCTCGTGGTCTCTCGTGTGTCTCCTGGTCTCTCGTGTGTCTCGTGGTCTCTCGTGTGTCTCGTGGTCTCTCGTGTGTCTCCTGGTCTCTCGTGTGTCTCGTGGTCTCTCGTGTGTCTCCTGGTCTCTCGTGTGTCTCGTGGTCTCTCGTGTGTCTCCTGGTCTCTCGTGTGTCTCGTGGTCTCTCGTGTGTCTCGTGGTCTCTCGTGTGTCTCGTGGTCTCTCGTGTGTCTCCTGGTCTCTCGTGTGTCTCCTGGTCTCTCGTGTGTCTCGTGGTCTCTCGTGTGTCTCCTGGTCTCTCGTGTGTCTCCTGGTCTCTCGTGTGTCTCGTGGTCTCTCGTGTGTCTCCTGGTCTCTCGTGTGTCTCCTGGTCTCTCGTGTGTCTCGTGGTCTCTCGTGTGTCTCGTGGTCTCTCGTGTGTCTCGTGGTCTCTCGTGTGTCTCCTGGTCTCTCGTGTGTCTCGTGGTCTCTCGTGTGTCTCCTGGTCTCTCGTGTGTCTCGTGGTCTCTCGTGTGTCTCGTGGTCTCTCGTGTGTCTCCTGGTCTCTCGTGTGTCTCCTGGTCTCTCGTGTGTCTCGTGGTCTCTCGTGTGTCTCCTGGTCTCTCGTGTGTCTCGTGGTCTCTCGTGTGTCTCGTGGTCTCTCGTGTGTCTCGTGGTCTCTCGTGTGTCTCGTGGTCTCTCGTGTGTCTCCTGGTCTCTCGTGTGTCTCTTGGTCTCTCGTGTGTCTCATGGTCTCTCGTGTGTCTCATGGTCTCTCGTGTGTCTCATGGTCTCTCTTGTGTCTCATGGTCTCTCGTGTATCTCATGGTCTCTCGTGTGTCTCATGGTCTCTCGTGTGTCTCATGGTCTCTCGTGTGTCTCATGGTCTCTCGTGTGTCTCCTGGTCTCTCGTGTGTCTCCTGGTCTCTCGTGTGTCTCCTGGTCTCTCGTGTGTCTCCTGGTCTCTCGTGTGTCTCCTGGTCTCTCGTGTGTCTCGTGGTCTCTCTTGTGTCTCCTGGTCTCTCGTGTGTCTCCTGGTCTCTCGTGTGTCTCCTGGTCTCTCGTGTGTCTCATGGTCTCTCGTGTGTCTCCTGGTCTCTCGTGTGTCTCATGGTCTCTCGTGTGTCTCATGGTCTCTCTTGTGTCTCCTGGTCTCTCGTGTGTCTCATGGTCTCTCGTGTGTCTCATGGTCTCTCGTGTGTCTCATGGTGTCTCATGGTCTCTCGTGTGTCTCCTGGTCTCTCGTGTGTCTCCTGGTCTCTCGTGTGTCTCCTGGTCTCTCGTGTGTCTCCTGGTCTCTCGTGTGTCTCATGGTCTCTCGTGTGTCTCATGGTCTCTCGTGTGTCTCCTGGTCTCTCGTGTGTCTCCTGGTCTCTCGTGTGTCTCATGGTCTCTCGTGTGTCTCATGGTCTCTCTTGTGTCTCCTGGTCTCTCGTGTGTCTCATGGTCTCTCGTGTGTCTCATGGTCTCTCGTGTGTCTCATGGTGTCTCATGGTCTCTCGTGTGTCTCCTGGTCTCTCGTGTGTCTCCTGGTCTCTCGTGTGTCTCATGGTCTCTCGTGTGTCTCATGGTCTCTCGTGTGTCTCCTGGTCTCTCGTGTGTCTCATGGTCTCTCGTGTGTCTCATGGTCTCTCGTGTGTCTCGTGGTCTCTCGTGTGTCTCCTGGTCTCTCGTGTGTCTCATGGTCTCTCGTGTGTCTCCTGGTCTCTCGTGTGTCTCATGGTCTCTCGTGTGTCTCATGGTCTCTCGTGTGTCTCATGGTCTCTCGTGTGTCTCATGGTCTATCGTGTGTCTCCTGGTCTCTCGTGTGTCTCATGGTCTCTCGCTTGTGTCTCCTGGTCTCTCGTGTGTCTCCTGGTCTCTCGTGTGTCTCCTGGTCTCTCGTGTGTCTCATGGTCTCTCGTGTGTCTCGTGGTCCCTCGTGTGTCTCCTGGTCTCTCGTGTGTCTCCTGGTCTCTCGTGTGTCTCCTGGTCTCTCGTGTGTCTCATGGTCTCTCGTGTGTCTCATGGTCTATCGTGTGTCTCCTGGTCTCTCGTGTGTCTCATGGTCTCTCGCTTGTGTCTCCTGGTCTCTCGTGTGTCTCCTGGTCTCTCGTGTGTCTCCTGGTCTCTCGTGTGTCTCATGGTCTCTCGTGTGTCTCGTGGTCCCTCGTGTGTCTCCTGGTCTCTCGTGTGTCTCCTGGTCTCTCGTGTGTCTCGTGGTCTCTCGTGTGTCTCGTGGTCTCTCGTGTGTCTCGTGGTCTCTCGTGTGTCTCCTGGTCTCTCGTGTGTCTCGTGGTCTCTCGTGTGTCTCGTGGTCTCTCGTGTGTCTCGTGGTCTCTCGTGTGTCTCCTGGTCTCTCGTGTGTCTCGTGGTCTCTCGTGTGTCTCGTGGTCTCTCGTGTGTCTCGTGGTCTCTCGTGTGTCTCCTGGTCTCTCGTGTGTCTCGTGGTCTCTCGTGTGTCTCGTGGTCTCTCGTGTGTCTCGTGGTCTCTCGTGTGTCTCGTGGTCTCTCGTGTGTCTCGTGGTCTCTCGTGTGTCTCCTGGTCTCTCGTGTGTCTCCTGGTCTCTCGTGTGTCTCCTGGTCTCTCGTGTGTCTCCTGGTCTCTCGTGTGTCTCATGGTCTCTCGTGTGTCTCATGGTCTCTCGTGTGTCTCCTGGTCTCTCGTGTGTCTCCTGGTCTCTCGTGTGTCTCATGGTCTCTCGTGTGTCTCATGGTCTCTCTTGTGTCTCATGGTCTCTCGTGTATCTCATGGTCTCTCGTGTGTCTCATGGTCTCTCGTGTGTCTCATGGTCTCTCGTGTGTCTCATGGTCTCTCGTGTGTCTCCTGGTCTCTCGTGTGTCTCCTGGTCTCTCGTGTGTCTCCTGGTCTCTCGTGTGTCTCCTGGTCTCTCGTGTGTCTCCTGGTCTCTCGTGTGTCTCGTGGTCTCTCTTGTGTCTCCTGGTCTCTCGTGTGTCTCCTGGTCTCTCGTGTGTCTCCTGGTCTCTCGTGTGTCTCATGGTCTCTCGTGTGTCTCCTGGTCTCTCGTGTGTCTCATGGTCTCTCGTGTGTCTCATGGTCTCTCTTGTGTCTCCTGGTCTCTCGTGTGTCTCATGGTCTCTCGTGTGTCTCATGGTCTCTCGTGTGTCTCATGGTGTCTCATGGTCTCTCGTGTGTCTCCTGGTCTCTCGTGTGTCTCCTGGTCTCTCGTGTGTCTCCTGGTCTCTCGTGTGTCTCCTGGTCTCTCGTGTGTCTCATGGTCTCTCGTGTGTCTCATGGTCTCTCGTGTGTCTCCTGGTCTCTCGTGTGTCTCCTGGTCTCTCGTGTGTCTCATGGTCTCTCGTGTGTCTCATGGTCTCTCTTGTGTCTCCTGGTCTCTCGTGTGTCTCATGGTCTCTCGTGTGTCTCATGGTCTCTCGTGTGTCTCATGGTGTCTCATGGTCTCTCGTGTGTCTCCTGGTCTCTCGTGTGTCTCCTGGTCTCTCGTGTGTCTCATGGTCTCTCGTGTGTCTCATGGTCTCTCGTGTGTCTCCTGGTCTCTCGTGTGTCTCATGGTCTCTCGTGTGTCTCATGGTCTCTCGTGTGTCTCGTGGTCTCTCGTGTGTCTCCTGGTCTCTCGTGTGTCTCATGGTCTCTCGTGTGTCTCCTGGTCTCTCGTGTGTCTCATGGTCTCTCGTGTGTCTCATGGTCTCTCGTGTGTCTCATGGTGTCTCGTGTGTCTCCTGGTCTCTCGTGTGTCTCATGGTCTCTCGTGTGTCTCATGGTCTATCGTGTGTCTCCTGGTCTCTCGTGTGTCTCATGGTCTCTCGCTTGTGTCTCCTGGTCTCTCGTGTGTCTCCTGGTCTCTCGTGTGTCTCCTGGTCTCTCGTGTGTCTCATGGTCTCTCGTGTGTCTCGTGGTCCCTCGTGTGTCTCCTGGTCTCTCGTGTGTCTCCTGGTCTCTCGTGTGTCTCGTGGTCTCTCGTGTGTCTCGTGGTCTCTCGTGTGTCTCGTGGTCTCTCGTGTGTCTCCTGGTCTCTCGTGTGTCTCGTGGTCTCTCGTGTGTCTCGTGGTCTCTCGTGTGTCTCGTGGTCTCTCGTGTGTCTCCTGGTCTCTCGTGTGTCTCGTGGTCTCTCGTGTGTCTCGTGGTCTCTCGTGTGTCTCGTGGTCTCTCGTGTGTCTCCTGGTCTCTCGTGTGTCTCGTGGTCTCTCGTGTGTCTCGTGG
The DNA here is from genome assembly GCF_043250625.1 of Sebastes fasciatus. Classification (NCBI taxonomy): domain Eukaryota; kingdom Metazoa; phylum Chordata; class Actinopteri; order Perciformes; family Sebastidae; genus Sebastes; species Sebastes fasciatus. The sequence goes on along the minus strand of NC_133807.1, from coordinate 34,546,529 downwards.
TCTCTCGTGTGTCTCGTGGTCTCTCGTGTGTCTCGTGGTCTCTCGTGTGTCTCGTGGTCTCTCGTGTGTCTCCTGGTCTCTCGTGTGTCTCCTGGTCTCTCGTGTGTCTCCTGGTCTCTCGTGTGTCTCCTGGTCTCTCGTGTGTCTCATGGTCTCTCGTGTGTCTCATGGTCTCTCGTGTGTCTCCTGGTCTCTCGTGTGTCTCCTGGTCTCTCGTGTGTCTCATGGTCTCTCGTGTGTCTCATGGTCTCTCTTGTGTCTCCTGGTCTCTCGTGTGTCTCATGGTCTCTCGTGTGTCTCATGGTCTCTCGTGTGTCTCATGGTGTCTCATGGTCTCTCGTGTGTCTCCTGGTCTCTCGTGTGTCTCCTGGTCTCTCGTGTGTCTCCTGGTCTCTCGTGTGTCTCATGGTCTCTCGTGTGTCTCATGGTCTCTCGTGTGTCTCGTGGTCTCTCGTGTGTCTCCCGGTCTCTCGTGTGTCTCATGGTCTCTCGTGTGTCTCCTGGTCTCTCGTGTGTCTCATGGTCTCTCGTGTGTCTCATGGTCTCTCGTGTGTCTCATGGTCTCTCGTGTGTCTCATGGTGTCTCGTGTGTCTCCTGGTCTCTCGTGTGTCTCATGGTCTCTCGTGTGTCTCATGGTCTATCGTGTGTCTCCTGGTCTCTCGTGTGTCTCATGGTCTCTCGCTTGTGTCTCCTGGTCTCTCGTGTGTCTCCTGGTCTCTCGTGTGTCTCCTGGTCTCTCGTGTGTCTCGTGGTCTCTCGTGTGTCTCGTGGTCCCTCGTGTGTCTCCTGGTCTCTCGTGTGTCTCCTGGTCTCTCGTGTGTCTCGTGGTCTCTCGTGTGTCTCGTGGTCTCTCGTGTGTCTCGTGGTCTCTCGTGTGTCTCCTGGTCTCTCGTGTGTCTCGTGGTCTCTCGTGTGTCTCGTGGTCTCTCGTGTGTCTCCTGGTCTCTCGTGTGTCTCGTGGTCTCTCGTGTGTCTCATGGTCTCTCGTGTGTCTCGTGGTCTCTCGTGTGTCTCGTGGTCTCTCGTGTGTCTCGTGGTCTCTCGTGTGTCTCCTGGTCTCTCGTGTGTCTCGTGGTCTCTCGTGTGTCTCATGGTCTCTCGTGTGTCTCATGGTCTCTCGTGTGTCTCATGGTCTCTCGTGTGTCTCATGGTCTCTCGTGTGTCTCCTGGTCTCTCGTGTGTCTCATGGTCTCTCGTGTGTCTCCGCTGTTCAGACTCAGACTCCAACACAAACTCCAGTGAAGCACCAAAACCTCTTGGTTGTATCTAGTGAAGCTGTTAAACAGTGTTGGCCGCGGTCGGAGGACGCGGAGGAGACCGTAGCTTTGGTCTCCAGGACCGGAGTCTCTGCTCCTCTGCTCCTCTGTCTGCCTTCACTCACACACCGTGCTCCTTCTCTCTCTCTCTCTCTCCACCTCTCACGTGCATGCTGCTCACTCCACACTGCAGAAGAGTTAGTTTAGCTCTGAGAATATCTAGTGAATGTTCAGTGGACGTTTGGTCAGAAATAACTGCTGCAGCTCCTCCAGACCAACAGAGGTTTCCCGTGTCTTGTGAAGTGACGGGGCTCCGCAGAGAGAAACGTTAGCTTCAGCTGAAATATAGAGTGATGTTGTGCTTTTAGCTGACGTGTGTCTCCTCACTGTGTTGAGCGATGCTCCTTCATGTCTATGTAGAGCGAGCACAAGCGCCAGCAACAGGACGCTGACTTTAGTTGACTTAACGGACACAGGTGAAGCTGTTAACAAGACATTTAGGATTCTAACTAACAGGCCCTTTAAAATGTAAAACATGACACCTTTCCTCTCAGTTAAGACGTCCTCTCTGGTTCCCTACATGCTAAACTTAAAGGAGGATTTATACTGTAACAGGGTGGACTCAGTGGTCTCTATAGGGCTCAGATCAGAGAGTCCTCACTGAGACCAGCAGAGACCACATCAGTCCACTCCTCTCATCTTTACACCAGCTTCCTGTTTGGCAAACAATTCAGATGTTCACTTCTTCTGCTCCAACTCTGACTGCTTTAAATCACTTTTATATTTGCAGTTTATTTCATCACATTTGAGACTATTTATTCATATCTTGCACTAATTTTAATTCTCCTGTTTTATTGTATTTTATCTTATTTAATTTTCCTGTTTTAAATCATCTTGAAATGCATCTTTTATTATTTAATAATGAAGCACTTTGAGTGACCTTGTTGTTTAGAGGTAGTGTGACCTCGACCACCTGTCTAGACCATTAAATTACATAATTAAAATGTAAATGTCTGTATTATTTAAAGAGCATAAGCAGTATTTTGTTGTGTAAGCAGGAAGTCAGGCACAGGTAAAGACGGCCTGCTGCTCCATCTCGGGTCCTTTGTTACAAACTGACTGTTAGATTAAAGTGTGATTGATGTTCCAGAGATGTCCGTCAACGTCTCTTATGAATGTTGTCGTCACTACCGCATTGCATTGTGGGACATTTATACCACCGTAGTGTCAAGCGTTGCATACTGTAATATTTCACCAGAAATAGTCTGTAACTGACCTACTACTGGTTTCATACTGAAATATCTCACATACCGTTTTAGCTACTAAATAACATGTTAGTGTGGTAGTATGGTGGTAGTATGGTGGTAGTACGGTGGTAGTATGATGGTAGTATGGTGGTAGTATGATGGTAGTATGGTGGTAGTATGATGGTAGTACGGTGGTAGTAGTATGGTGGTAGTATGATGGTAGTATGGTGGTAGTATGATGGTAGTACGGTGGTAGTACTAAAGTACGGTGGTAGTAGTACGGTGGTAGTATGATGGTAGTATGGTGGTAGTACGGTGGTAGTAGTATGGTGGTAGTATGATGGTAGTAAGGTGGTAGTATGATGGTAGTATGGTGGTAGTACGGTGGTAGTATGGTGGTAGTACGGTGGTAGTATGATGGTAGTACGGTGGTAGTATGGTGGTAGTAGTACAGTGGTAGTACGGTGGTAGTAGTATGCTGGTAGTACGGTGGTAGT
>NC_133807.1:34528528-34541028 GCF_043250625.1 Sebastes fasciatus | reverse complement strand
ACACACACATCATCACACACACACACACACACACACATAATCACACACACACACACACACACATCATCACACACACACACACACACATCATCACACACACACACACACACACACATCATCACACACACACACACACACACACACACACACATCATCATCACACACACACACACACACACACATCATCACACACACACACACACACATCATCATCACAGGAGATGAGATGAGATGAGGAAAGGAGGAGATGAGGAAAGGAGGAGATGAGAAAAGGAGGAGATGAGATGAGGAAAGGAGGAGATGAGATGAGATGAGGAAAGGAGGAGATGAGATGAGGAAAGGTGGAGATGAGGAAAGGAGGCGATGAGATGAGATGAGGAAAGGAGGAGATGAGATGAGATGAGGAAAGGAGGAGATGAGATGAGGAAAGGAGGAGATGAGATGAGATGAGGAAAGGAGGAGATGAGATGAGATGAGGAAAGGAGGAGATGAGATGAGGAAAGGTGGAGATGAGGAAAGGAGGAGATGAGATGAGATGAGGAAAGGAGGAGATGAGATGAGGAAAGGTGGAGATGAGGAAAGGAGGAGATGAGATGAGATGAGGAAAGGAGGAGATGAGATGAGGAAAGGTGGAGATGAGGAAAGGAGGAGATGAGATGAGATGAGGAAAGGAGGAGATGAGATGAGGAAAGGTGGAGATGAGATGAGGAAAGGTGGAGATGAGGAAAGGAGGAGATGAGATGAGGAAAGGAGGAGATGAGATGAGGAAAGGTGGAGATGAGGAAAGGAGGAGATGAGATGAGGAAAGGTGGAGATGAGGGGGGAGGGGCAGGTAGAGATGGAGAGGAGGATGAGGAGGGAGTTGACGCATGCGCAGTGGCGCTCCATCCCCTCCGCATCGCCCCCCTCTCCTCCCTCCTTTCTCTTTTTCTGCAGCATCAGTACCAACTCCCTCCTCCTCCTCTTCTTCTTCCTCTCCTCCCCCCCACACTCTCTCTCTCGGTCGCTTCTCCTGGCTGTTCTGCTGCTGCTGCGTTGCGCGCTGCGGGGCCACACTGCACCGCACCGAGGAGGAAGAGGAGGAAGAGGAGAAAGAGGAGAAAGCCGCGGAGCTGAACGGAGGGCCAGAGCGCCGGAGCGGCCATTAAACCAGAGAAGAAGAAGAAGAAGAGGAGCAGCCAGCGGAGGAGGATAATAAAGCGTCCGTAGAAGAAGAAGCGGCGGCAGAAGGCGGAGACGCGTCACACCGCGCTGTTCCTCTGTTCCTCCTCCATCACTGAAGAAGAGGACAAACACCGTGTTGTTGTTGGAATCTCAGAGCGGTGTTGGACACCCCCCCCCCTCCCCTCCAGGACCAGGACCAGGACCAGGACCAGGACCAGGACCAGGGCCGATTCTCCGCTTTCTAGCAGCCAGCTCGGCGCGGCGACACCATGAAGGACCGTACGGCGGAACTGCGAAGCGTAAGCGACATTTTCCTCTTTATTCATCCATGTTGGCCTCCATGTTTCCTCCTCCTGCTCCTGCTCCTCCTCCTGCTCCTGCTCCTGCTCCTCCTCCTGCTCCTGCAGCACGAGGCCTCGCCGCCTCTCCGGGTCGATAAAACCCGCTAACCCGCCACCACAGCTGCGTGCGGAGGAGGCTCGGCTCGGGTTGTGTTGCGGCTCTTCATGCTAAGAATACAGAGAGGAGAGGATGGAGAGGAGAGAGGATGGAGAGGATGGAGAGGATGGAGGTATAGAGGATGGAGGGAGAGAGGATGGAGGGAGAGAGGATGGAGAGGATGGAGAGGATGGAGGTATACATGATGGAGGCGTCTAGTCTCCTCCCGGTGTGAGCGGGTGTTCCTCCGGCTGGAGGTCACGGTTCCTGCCCGGACACCGTGATTCTCTCCGTTAACGCCGTTAATAGGTGGTGTGTGAGCGGCAGGTTTAGACGCAGAGGCCCTGCTCCTCCTGCTCCTCCTGCTCCTCCTCCTGCAGCGCTGCATGCATGATGGGAAAAAAATAAATAAAAACGCTCCCATCCATGCTAATGTGGCCGTGCACGTCCATGCATGCGTGCCTGGATGACCTGATGGAGGAGGAAGAGGAGGAGGAGGAGGAGGAGGAGGAGGAGGACCAAAATGCAGTGATTTTTTTTTTATTATTTTTTTCCGAGGCCGCATCCTGCAGCCCGCGCGCATCCTTCCTGATAGAAAGGCGCGTGAATGTGGAAGCATCAGTTCTGATCAGGCGGCGGGAAGGATCGATACTTGGCTGGATGGATGAATCAGGATGAATCAGGCGGGGCGGGAGGATGCGGGGCTTCATCTGCCGCTCCGCGTGTTTCCTCCCGCTGATAGTGGGGGGGGAGGGGGGGAGGTGAGGGGGGGGGGGGAGCCTCACCCATTTTATGACTCTGGCTCTGCGGCGGGTGACAGCGAGTCTCGAACGCGTGCGGTGCGGTGCGGTGCGGTGCGGGGTTTTGGTAGCGAACAGCTGATGCCGGCGGTTTGGGCGGATTGTGGGAGGGGGGTGTGTGTGTGGGTGTGTGTGTGGGGGGGGGGGGGGGGTGTAGGGGTGTCACATCAGCTGCTCAAACTCTGCAGCAGCTCCCTCCACGCGCCTCCCGCCACCACCCGGGTTCAACCAGGTTCGCGACAAGCAGAGAACTGAATAATCCTGCAGCCTCAAACACATCATCCATCAGACCATCTAGTCATCTATCTATTAATACATCTATTAATATACCTATTAGTCTGTGTATTGATCTAATATCTGATTGATTGATTGATTGTATATTTATTAGTAGTTGATCAGCTGTGTCTCCTCCTCCTTGTCTCTCTGGTGTTACAGATGTATTGTGGGAGATCAGAAGCTGATCAATAGATCCGATCAATACAACAGCAGCTGGTGTGTGTGTGTAATTTGCATTAAAATAGTGACAGGCTCAGCACCGCCTGGAGTTTACCGCACTGCTGTCCATCCATCCCTCCCTTCTTTATATATCACCTCCCTCCCTTCTTTCCTCTATCATCCTCCATTCTCCCTCCATCCCTACTTCCCCCCATCCTCCATCCCTCCCTCCATCCTCCATTCTCCCTCCATCCTCCATCCCTCCCTCCATCCTCCATTCTCCCTCCATCCTCCATCCCTCCCTCCATCCTCCATTCTCCCTCCATCCTCCATTCTCCCTCCATCCTCCATTCTCCCTCCATCCTCCATTCTCCCTCCATCCTCCATCCCTCCCTCCATCCTCCATTCTCCCTCCATCCTCCATTCTCCCTCCATCCCTACTTCCCCCAATCCTCCATCCCTCCCTCCATCCTCCATTCTCCCTCCATCCTCCATTCTCCCTCCATCCTCCATCCCTCCCCCCATCCTCCATCCTCCATCCCTACTTCCCCCCATCCTCCATTCTCCCTCCATCCTCCATTCTCCCTCCATCCCTACTTCCCCCCATCCTCCATCCCTCCCTCCATCCTCCATTCTCCCTCCATCCTCCATCCCTCCCTCCATCCCTCCCTCTACCATCCTTTCAACCTCTCCTCCCTCTCTGATTTCAGCTTTCATCCATCACTCCTCGTTTTCCCCTTCTTTTTATTCCTTTCATTCCTGCATCCCTCCATCTTCCTACCTCTCCATCCCTCTCTCCTCCATCCCTCTGTAACACTTTCCATCTCTTATTTCAGCCTTCTTCCACCATCCCTCCATCCCTTCCTTTCACCATCCTCTCTTCTATCTCTCCCTTGTTTTACTTTTCTTTTCTCTTTTACTCTATCCTTCTACCACCTCTTATTCTCATCTTTTTAACCTCCTCCCTCCCTCCATCATCCTGTCATCCATCCATTCATGTCTCCATCCCTCTACCATCTTCTTCTCCTATTTCCTTTCCTTATTCCCCCTGTCCTCTTTCCTCCATCCCTCCCTCCCATCATCCATCCATCCATCCATCCTCCTGTCTTTATGCACACTTTTCATTTGAAACCTAGGCAGTAAAAGTGTTCCACTGGAGCTCTTCTTCTTCTGTGGTGCTTTAACGCTCTATCTTTATATTATTCTGACAGACTTCGGTCACGTTTCATTTTCACCATTTTATGGAAATTTAGTTCAGATTTGAGCCTCCATTCATCCCTCCTTCTATCCACCACAGAAGAAGAGTGTAGTCTCCGTCGGTCAGCGTCTTCTCTGTCTCTGCTCTTCATTAATGAGTCCGTCCTCCTGTCGGCCATGTTGGATGATCACTGGAGTGAAATCCGGCTCACGTAACCCTGCCGGTAACAGATGCTGCTGTATCATGCAGCAGCATCAGCAGCTCAGTAGTAATAATTATATTTTTATGTAATCGTCCACATCACAGTGACACGGCCTCCTCCTCCTTCTCCTCGCTGCTGCAGCTCCGAGTCCACACGAGTGTGAACGAACGGCGTGACTGAAGGAGGTAATCCCAGTAATGCTCCGTTAAGGTGATTGATTATATTCAGAGCATAATTAGATTGAGTCTGTACAGAAATATGACCTGAAAAATGCAGCGCGGTGAGTTTAGGTGTTGTTGGTAAATCTGCAGACTGATTTAAGGTTTCGAGACATTCACGTCTCCACAAATAACAAAAAGACTTTAGTGTCAGTCAGCTGATGGAGGATGTCGTGTTTGCTGCATCATTGTTCTACCTGCTGCAGGAAACGCTTCGTCATGTTAGACCACCTTCAGCCTCTGCAGCAGGTAGAAGAGGAGCTGAATGTGTAAGATGTGAGTCCAGTCAGCTCCGAGCAGCAGGATGCAGGAACAGGCTCTCTAATACAGACTAGTAACACCAAATACTCCCTCTGTTCCTCTGCTACATGTGGACGGCCTCGAGTTCACATCTGGATCTTCAGGTTTACATGAATGAAACAGTTCAATGATCCTCAACAGACGGCAGGAATATTATATTGATATATGGATATATATGGAATCACCCCTTTTCTGTTACGCCGTCAGCAAGTATTGTTGTCTTGTTTTTTTAACAACGGCTGAATAAAATGCTGGTTTCTCTCAACATGTGCCGTCACTCACTCTCCAGGATCACCAGGGGTAGTGGAGAACGTTCACATGAACCAACGGGACCAGATTAGACTACTGCTGGATAACGCCAGCTAGCAAGCTAGCTTGTCTCAGTGTTTACTGGTTCCTCCAGATGTGGTGGTGTTTACTGGTTCCTCCAGATGTGGTGGTGTTTACTGGTTCCTCCAGATGTGGTGGTGTTTACTGGTTCCATCAGATGTGGTGGTGTTTACTAGTTCCTCCAAATGTGGTGGTGTTTACTGGTTCCTCCAGATGTGGTGGTGTTTACTGGTTCCTCCAGATGTGGTGGTGTTTACTGGTTCCTCCAGATGTGGTGGTGTTTACTGGTTCCTCCAGATGTGGTGGTGTTTACTGGTTCCATCAGATGTGGTGGTGTTTACTAGTTCCTCCAAATGTGGTGGTGTTTACTGGTTCCTCCAGATGTGGTGGTGTTTACTGGTTCCTCCAGATGTGGTGGTATTTACTCGTTCCTCCAGATGTGGTGGTGTTTACTCGTTCCTCCAGATGTGGTGGTGTTTACTGGTTCCTCCAGATGTGGTGGTGTTTACTCGTTCCTCCAGATGTGGTGGTGTTTACTGGTTCCTCCAGATGTGGTGGTGTTTACTCGTTCCTCCAGATGTGGTGGTGTTTACCGTGTTCACACACTCAAAGACATGTCTTTCTAATAAAATGTGTCATGGCGAGTCTACCTGCTTTCAGGCCTCTGTGGCGTCTCCTCTCCTCGTCTGTCTGTGTGTGAGTGTAGATGAAGGCTGCTTCAAAGTTTGCGGCCCCTAAATGGCGGTGTTTTGAGACTGATGGAACCGCACATTAAGTACGGGCTAGCAGCCGTGCGTAGTGCCCGGTCCGAGCCCCCGGTCCGAGCCCCATGGTCCGAGCCCCCTGTCCGAGCCCCCGATCCGAGTCCCCGGTCCGAGCCCCCGGTCCGAGTCCCCGGTCCGAGCCCCCTGTCCGAGCCCCCTGTCCGAGTCCCCGGTCCGAGCCCCCTGTCCGAGCCCCCTGTCCGAGCCCCCTGTCCGAGTCCCCTGTCCGAGTCCCCGGTCCGAGCCCCCGGTCCGAGCCCCATGGTCCGAGCCCCCTGTCCGAGCCCCCGGTCCGAGCCCCATGGTCCGAGCCCCCTGTCCGAGCCCCCTGTCCGAGTCCCCGGTCCGAGCCCCATGGTCCGAGCCCCCTGTCCGAGCCCCCTGTCCGAGTCCCCGGTCCGAGCCCCCGGTCCGAGCCCCCTGTCCGAGCCCCCTGTCCGAGCCCCCTGTCCGAGTGCCCGGTCCGAGCCCCCTGTCCGAGCCCCCTGTCCGAGCCCCATGGTCCGAGCCCCCTGTCCGAGCCCCCTGTCCGAGCCCCCGGTCCGAGCCCCATGGTCCGAGCCCCCTGTCCGAGCCCCCTGTCCGAGTCCCCGGTCCGAGCCCCATGGTCCGAGCCCCCTGTCCGAGCCCCCGGTCCGAGCCCCCTGTCCGAGCCCCCGGTCCGAGCCCCCTGTCCGAGCCCCCGGTCCGAGCCCCCTGTCCGAGCCCCCGGTCCGAGCCCCCTGTCCGAGCCCCCTGTCCGAGCCCCCTGTCCGAGCCCCCGGTCCGAGCCCCCTGTCCGAGCCCCCTGTCCGAGACCCCTGTCCGAGTCCCCGGTCCGAGCCCCCTGTCCGAGCCCCCTGTCCGAGCCCCCGGTCCGAGCCCCCTGTCCGAGCCCCCTGTCCGAGCCCCCTGTCCGAGCCCCTGGTCCGAGCCCCCTGTCCGAGCCCCCTGTCCGAGCCCCCTGTCCGAGTCCCCGGTCCGAGCCCCCTGTCCGAGCCCCCTGTCCGAGCCCCTGGTCCGAGCCCCCTGTCCGAGCCCCCTGTCCGAGCCCCCTGTCCGAGTCCCCGGTCCGAGCCCCCTGTCCGAGCCCCCGGTCCGAGTCCCCGGTCCGAGCCCCCTGTCCGAGCCCCCGGTCCGAGCCCCCTGTCCGAGTCCCCGGTCCGAGCCCCCTGTCCGAGCCCCCGGTCCGAGTCCCCGGTCCGAGCCCCCTGTCCGAGCCCCTGGTCCGAGCCCCCTGTCCGAGCCCCCTGTCCGAGCCCCCTGTCCGAGCCCCCGGTCCGAGCCCCCTGTCCGAGCCCCCGGTCCGAGTCCCCGGTCCGAGCCCCCTGTCCGAGCCCCCGGTCCGAGCCTCCGCGGGTTGCATCGGAAAGCAAAGCAGTTTTCAGTATTTATCAACACGTTCATCATATTTAATGTTTATTAATATCTAATGCATTTTGAGAAGCTCATTTGGACGGACATCGCCGTGCCGTTGGCACCGAACCACGATGAACGATCAGTCTACAACGATGTGGACTCGTGGTTCTGATGGTCTGGTCTGAGAAGGATGTTGTGAGACCTCAACCCTGCACAGCTGCAGGCTGTCAGTTAACACCTGCTTTGTTAAATACTCAGAACATTGTACAGAGTTTGGTTGGTGGCTGGTCAGAGACGTCTCACATGGGTGTTTCAATGTGTGTGTGTGTTACAGCACCATATCCTATTTCAGTCTCATTGATTATAACAGCTGGGTGTGGGGGGGAGTAGGGACATAGTTCACCCACAAAGGTTTTGTATGGATTATCTGAAAGAAAAAAAGCCATGTGTCACTGCTGCTTCATGCCCACGCACATACGCACACATGCACACGCACACACACACACACACACACACACACACAAGCATTTATAGTCATTTTTCAGTCATCCTCTGGTTTCAGGAGGTCAGAGGTCAGAGGTCAAGGGACCCCTTTGAAAATGGCAATGACAGTTTTTCCTCTCCAACATTTAGTGTCAGTTTGGAGCGTTATTTAACTCCTTCATGACCAGCTAGTCTGACATGGTTGGTACCGATGGATTCATCAGGTTCTGTAGTTTATCATGATACCAGGATCTTCACTCTAGCTTTACAACTGAGCCGCTACCGCCGGAAGATTGATCGCGTTAATATGTTAAAGAAATTAGTGGTGTTAAAATGAATTCGCCATAACGCGTTATTATCGCCGGAGATGTGGCAACTAAACAACAGGAAAATGCAAAATACTCGACTGCGTATATTATATGTCTATAGAGCTTTTATTACAGTCTGACACTTCCTGCAGTCTGACCCTTTCAAATTAAAGTTCCACTGGGCTGCTGCAGTCTGTCACTTCCCGTAAAAACGACCTTTAGAACTGAGCCGCTACAACCTAAAAATCACTAGTTGTGTTAATAGGTGAAGGCCTTTAGGAGCAGACATACAGGTGCATCTGTTCAACGTATCCTCACAACAGTCCGTATGAAAAGTTATTCCTCATTTTTCATGCGTTTTCACGTCACAATTTCTGCTCGTTACAGGAATACTTTCTTCACAGGAAACTCCTTAGTTATCTTTAGGAAAAGATCGTAATTTGGGTTCAAATAACTCCGGAAGTGCTTTAACTTCAGTCGGAAGTTATGTGACAAATAAATCCCCGTTGACTTCTGGCCTCACACGGGGCACCAATAGAGGTCTGCTGGTGACCGACCCATCCACGCCGTTCACACACTCTCTATACTTCCTGGTTCACGATGGCGTGGATTACATACGAGTTGATTTTGTAGGATATGTATGAATGACAGTGCGTTAGTTTTGGTAGGTATAGAACGGTGGCTGAGAACAGACTGATCTACTGGTTTTATATGTTTAATCAGCACGTAGAGATCAGTCTTCACTCTTTGATTTCACGTTGAATCAAAGTCATTCACTGTAAAACATGAAAACTTTATAGCCGTTTCCAGTTCATTTATTATTTATAATAATAGAAACGATGAATCGATCGATCGATCTGATCTAAATGTATTGATTAGCCGTAAACAGAGACGTATGAGCGCCGACCAGGGAACAGAGTGTTCAGGTGGTTTGGTCCTCCTGGAGGCACCAGGTGGGGGGGTGGGGTGTTAGCTTTAGTGTTTGTTTGACTTTATTTACCCTGAACACACACACACACACCTGCTGCAGACAGACGGCCTGCTGCTGCCGTCTCGTCTCTCTCAGTAGTGACTTGCTCAAGGGCACCTTGACGGCTGCGGTCTGACAATTCCTGTTGCCTGACCCTTTCAGATTAAAGTTAAACTGAGCTGCTGCAGTCTGTCACTTCCTGCAGTCTGACCCTTTCAGATTAAAGTTCCACTAGAAGGACTAGTGCCAGTCTGCAGGTGTTGATGATCAGCTGTCGTCCAGGTGATCAGTGCAGTCAGGTGGTCAGTGAGGTGGCTCCTGATTGGTCGGTACTACAGTAGTATTATGAGGTAGTATATGTACATGAATACAGCCGGCTGTGTTTGCTCTGAGAATATGTTTGTGGCTACAGGCTCGATGCTAATGATAGCTAGCTCATCAGTGTGTGTGTGTGTGTGTGTGTGTGTGTGTGTGTGTGTGCGTGCGTGCGTGCGTGCGTGCGTGCGTGCCCGTGGCCATCCTTCAGCCAAGTCAAGGTCAACGCCTCCATTACCCAGCAGCCCCCAGGAGGTCACTTTCACATCCTGACGTTATTCTGCTCCTACATGGAAATATAGCATTTTATTTTTAGCAGTAACGAGGTCAGGTACTGCAGTACTCTAGTAGTATTACTACAGGTACTGCAGTACTCTAGTAGTATTACTACAGGTACTGCAGTACCTGTAGTAATACTACTAGAGTACCTCTAGACCATGAAGGGAACCAGATGAATCATCACTTCTAGAGACTTTAACTTCTATAAATCTCTAAATGAATCCAGTAGAATGTTTGATGTTCAGCATGTCTGTAGTCAGAGACGTCCTGAAGTCAAATAGATCAGGATCATTGGCAGGAATTATTGATTACATTGATTATCCAGCAACCCAGAAATCAAAGAATAAAGAAGTTTCCCTCACAGATTAGTGGAGTTTATCTTTTTAATTTATAATGTTTTATACTTCTGGTGAATATAATCCATCAATCTGGTTTCCATAGATGTATTTAGTATCTCCATAGATACATAGTATCTCCCGTCAGCTCCGTTCTCTTTATCATCCATGGTCAGCTCCATCGGGGCCGTTTCAATGCAGAGAACACAAATGTCAGTATCTGGGTGTGCTCTTACAGTCGTAGCGTCGCCCGTTTACACGGAAAGGAAGGAGAAGGGTAAGAATGTAAAGTTTAATGTAATGTTAAGGGTAAGAATGTAATGTTAGGACATAAGTTAATATACCATAAGTTACCTCCATACCATAAACGTTACCTCCATACCATAACGTTACCTCCATACCATAACGTTACCTCCATACCATAACGTTACCTCCATACCATAACGTTACCACCATACCATAACGTTACCTCCATACCATAACGTTACCTCCATACCATAACGTTACCTCCATACCATAATGTTACCTCCATACCATAACGTTACCTCCATACCATAACGTTACCACCATACCATAACGTTACCTCCACACCATAACGTTACCTCCATACCATAACGTTACCTCCATACCATAACGTTACCTCCACACCATAACGTTACCTCCACACCATAACGTTACCTCCATACCATAACGTTACCACCATACCATAAACGTTACCACCATACCATAACGTTACCTCCATACCATAACGTTACCTCCATACCATAACGTTACCTCCATACCATAACGTTACCACCATACCATAACGTTACCTCCACACCATAACGTTACCTCCATACCATAACGTTACCTCCATACCATAACGTTACCTCCACACCATAACGTTACCTCCATACCATAACGTTTCCTGTCCGTGACAGAGTTAGCATGCAGCTTTAGCTCTGCTCTGTTTAGCTCCGCTTTTCCTGTCAATGTGTGAAACCCAAAGTGTTTCCATCCTTTACTGGATGTGTAGTGTTTACCACGCTGGATTTAACATGTGAGGGTGCAGGTCGTATCCATGACGACCCTCCAACGTTTTACACTCTCTGAGCTTTGTTTTGGTTGACGGATACGGAACGGATATGACGTCACGTTACTCAGACTACCACAATAAAAGCGGTAACTTCCTTCTAGCTCCTCAGAGACTCAGATGAAGCAGATAGATCCATCCTGGTGTTAAAACATCTGGTCCTCACAAAGATAGAAGAACAGAATCAAACTCTCTCCTCCTCCGTAGTATTGAACCGGCAGCATCTGCTGACTGAACACTAAATGACTCTGTGTGTGTGTGTGTGTGTGTGTGTGTGTGTGTGTGTGTGTGTGTGTGTGTGTGTGTGGATGGGTCATGTGATTTATAGCAGCGTCTCCATTTAATGGTCCAGATCTCCTCTGTGCTCATGAATAATAGATATGTACCCCTCCCCCCTCCACAGCTCAGTGAGCAGCCTCCTAGCATCATCCTCTTCCTCTTCCTCCTCCTCCTCCTCTTCCTCCTCTTGTTCCTCTTCCTCCTCTTCTTCCTCTTCCTCTGCCTCTTCCTACTCCTCTTCCTTTCTTCCTCTTCCTCTTCCTCCTCTTCTTCCTCTTCCTCTGCCTCTTCCTACTCCTCTTCCTTTCTTCCTCTTCCTCTTCCTCCTCTTCTTCCTCTTCCTCTTCCTCCTCTTCTTCCTCTTCCTCTGCCTCTTCCTACTCCTCTTCCTTTCTTCCTCTTCCTCTTCCTCCTATTCTTCCTCTTCCTCTTCCTCTTCCTCCTCTTGTTCCTCTTCCCTTCTCTTCCTCCTGATTGATTTTATTAATTCATACATTGAATATTAATGCATTAGTTCAGCCAATCAGACGGCAGCTTGTTTGAATCAGTGACATCATCAGCAGGATGTGTATGGTTGGGGGGTTGCAGACGGATGGCGAGGCAGTGATGTCATGCTGATGTCACAGGTGTGATAGTGTGTCGTCCACTGAGTCACACAGTGATGAAGAGTCGTCTCATCTCACCATCAAACAGCATCTAACTCCTTTTATTAACCTTCAAACATGTCCCAATGTTTGCTGCCAAGAATTAGTCATTTATTAAATAATAATAGTAATAATAATAATAAAAAATAATGATAATAATAACAATAATAATTATTATATTATTAATAACAATAATAATAATAATAATTATTATTATTATGATAATGATAATAATACATTTATTTTAAAATGTCAGATTTTTATATATATTATTATTATTTTCGTTCCTTCACATAGAAACACGTGAGTCTCTTTTTTCTGTCGGTTTGGTGGGCAGCTCTAAATACTACATTACCCATGAGCCTCAGCTGCTGTTGTTATGGAGAAGAGGCCAGCGAGTTACTGAAGTCACCCAGAACTGATTTTCAATATTTTCTATGAGGTGTCATCTGGAGCTTCAGGATCCAACAACTGAATCTGATGCTCTGTGATTGGATGTTTGTTAGTGAAATGCACCCTGGGAGTCGTAGTTGACCTCTCTATGTCCACAGGCTCCTTGACACATTTTGACTTTTTATCGAAGATCCAGATATTTTCTAACACAATTGTTCATGTTTTATTCTGGTGA
>NC_133807.1:34475780-34528328 GCF_043250625.1 Sebastes fasciatus | reverse complement strand
TAGCTACCAGTACACTTCTACCTCAACCAGTGGAACCAGAACCGGGTTTACAGCCGGTGTTAAGTGACTCTGTGAGCAGGTAAGTCCGTCCCATCGCACCACTCAGCACCAGACAGCAGAGGAAACTGGAGTTGAAAGACAAACATTTTATTTTGAAGATCTCCTCGTCAGCCACGCCTTCAAATTAAAAGCTCACATATTTGCAGGTACCACTGCCATAAGCAGGAACGTTCAGACGACCTGATATGAGCTCATATATCTTTATATATGTAACTGTAACATGATGATCAGGCTGTAATGCCGTCATGACGCTGCAGGCAATGAACTTCCTGCCGAGATGTTTCACATTAAAAGCCTTTCAGCGGCTCACATGTCATAATCCCTCCCTCTCTTTAGAAAGTCTGCAGAAGGTGCAGAGCATCACTGACTTAAAGCTACGGTTGGTTCTCCTGAGGAACCATCTAGAGAACGCTAGATTAAAACAAACAGACCAGTCATGTCAACTCTTCTCTAATGAAAGTAACTAGCTGCTAACTAGCTGCTAACTAGCTGCTAACAAGCTGCTAACTAGCTGCTAACTAGCTGCTAACTAGCTGCTAACTACATG
Organism: Sebastes fasciatus; assembly: GCF_043250625.1. NCBI lineage: Eukaryota > Metazoa > Chordata > Actinopteri > Perciformes > Sebastidae > Sebastes > Sebastes fasciatus. The sequence goes on along the minus strand of NC_133807.1, from coordinate 34,527,721 downwards.
CTAACTAGCTGCTAACTAGCTGCTAACTAGCTGCTAACTACATGCTAACTACCTGCTAACTAGCTGCTAACTGGCTCCAAAAGTCCCTAAATGTAGCTGCTGTTAGCAGAAGGCTAAACTATTAGCATCCCTTTCTCTCCGTCTCTGAAACGCTGCTCTGATGTTGTCCGTCTCTCTTTGTGACTGACTTTACTGAAGGATAGTTAACTAGAGACATCCACAGATTTATACGCCCTCAGTTTATCTTTACAGCGCTGCCGCTGGCCACCGGCCCGCTGGCCGGACGCAAGGCTACTTAGCTAGCTTAGCATGCTAATTCCACGGTCGCTCTGCCTCACTCCTCGCCGCTAGGAGATGACTTCACCGGGAGGAGAGCAGGCGTTAGCTAGCTATCTAGTCTACGGACAAGCCGTCTCGTCCTTTCTGCTACTTTGTTAGAGCATTTGATTTTTGTGGAGACGTAAAGAGAGAATTACAACAAATCAAACAAAATGTTTTTGAGGTAGATGACCAACTCTACTCTGACTTTAACTCTGACTTTAACTCTAACTTTAACTCTGACTTTAACTCTAACTTTAACTCTAACTTTAACTCTAACTTTAACTCTGACTTTAACTCTGACTTTAACTCTAACTTTAACTCTGACTTTAACTCTGACTTTAACTCTGACTTTAACTCTAACTTTAACTCTAACTTTAACTCTGACTTTAACTCTGACTTTAACTCTAACTTTAACTCTAACTTTAACTCTAACTTTAACTCTGACTTTAACTCTGACTTTAACTCTGACTTTAACTCTGACTTTAACTCTGACTTTAACTCTAACTTTAACTCTAACTTTAACTCTGACTTTAACTCTAACTTTAACCTTTAACTCTGACTTTAACTCTAACTTTAACTCTAACTTTAACTCTAACTTTAACTCTGACTTTAACTCTGACTTTAACTCTGACTTTAACTCTGACTTTAACTCTAACTTTAACTCTAACTTTAACTCTAACTTTAACTCTGACTTTAACTCTAACTTTAACTCTAACTTTAACTCTAACTTTAACTCTAACTTTAACTCTGACTTTAACTCTAACTTTAACTCTGACTTTAACTCTGACTTTAACTCTAACTTTAACTCTGACTTTAACTCTAACTTTAACTCTGACTTTAACTCTGACTTTAACTCTGACTTTAACTCTAACTTTAACTCTAACTTTAACTCTAACTTTAACTCTGACTTTAACTCTAACTTTAACCTTTAACTCTGACTTTAACTCTAACTTTAACTCTAACTTTAACTCTAACTTTAACTCTGACTTTAACTCTGACTTTAACTCTGACTTTAACTCTAACTTTAACTCTAACTTTAACTCTGACTTTAACTCTGACTTTAACTCTGACTTTAACTCTGACTTTAACTCTAACTTTAACTCTAACTTTAACTCTAACTTTAACTCTGACTTTAACTCTAACTTTAACCTTTAACTCTGACTTTAACTCTAACTTTAACTCTAACTTTAACTCTGACTTTAACTCTGACTTTAACTCTGACTTTAACTCTAACTTTAACTCTAACTTTAACTCTGACTTTAACTCTGACTTTAACTCTGACTTTAACTCTGACTTTAACTCTGACTTTAACTCTAACTTTAACTCTGACTTTAACTCTGACTTTAACTCTGACTTTAACTCTGACTTTAACTCTAACTTTAACTCTGACTTTAACTCTAACTTTAACTCTGACTTTAACCTTTAACTCTAACTTTAACTCTAACTTTAACTCTAACTTTAACTCTGACTTTAACCTTTAACTCTGACTTTAACTCTGACTTTAACTCTAACTTTAACTCTGACTTTAACTCTGACTTTAACTCTAACTTTAACTCTGACTTTAACCTTTAACTCTGACTTTAACTCTGACTTTAACTCTAACTTTAACTCTGACTTTAACTCTGACTTTAACTCTAACTTTAACTCTGACTTTAACCTTTAACTCTAACTTTAACTCTAACTTTAACTCTAACTTTAACTCTGACTTTAACCTTTAACTCTGACTTTAACTCTAACTTTAACTCTAACTTTAACTCTGACTTTAACTCTGACTTTAACTCTAACTTTAACTCTGACTTTAACTCTAACTTTAACTCTAACTTTAACTCTGACTTTAACTCTAACTTTAACTCTAACTTTAACTCTGACTTTAACTCTGACTTTAACTCTAACTTTAACTCTAACTTTAACTCTGACTTTAACCTTTAACTCTGACTTTAACTCTGACTTTAACTCTGACTTTAACTCTGACTTTAACTCTGACTTTAACTCTAACTTTAACTCTGACTTTAACTCTAACTTTAACTCTGACTTTAACTCTGACTTTAACTCTAACTTTAACTCTAACTTTAACTCTAACTTTAACTCTAACTTTAACTCTAACTTTAACTCTGACTTTAACTCTGACTTTAACTCTAACTTTAACTCTGACTTTAACTCTGACTTTAACTGACTTTAACTCTAACTTTAACTCTGACTTTAACTCTGACTTTAACTCTAACTTTAACTCTGACTTTAACTCTGACTTTAACTCTGACTTTAACTCTAACTTTAACTCTAACTTTAACTCTAACTTTAACTCTGACTTTAACTCTAACTTTAACCTTTAACTCTAACTTTAACTCTGACTTTAACTCTGACTTTAACTCTGACTTTAACTCTGACTTTAACTCTAACTTTAACTCTGACTTTAACTCTGACTTTAACTCTGACTTTAACTCTGACTTTAACTCTAACTTTAACTCTGACTTTAACTCTGACTTTAACTCTAACTTTAACTCTGACTTTAACTCTGACTTTAACTCTGACTTTAACCTTTAACTCTGACTTTAACTCTGACTTTAACTCTGACTTTAACCTTTAACTCTGACTTTAACTCTGACTTTAACTCTAACTTTAACTCTGACTTTAACTCTGACTTTAACTCTAACTTTAACTCTGACTTTAACTCTGACTTTAACTCTGACTTTAACTCTGACTTTAACTCTAACTTTAACTCTAACTTTAACTCTGACTTTAACTCTGACTTTAACTCTGACTTTAACTCTGACTTTAACTCTGACTTTAACTCTAACTTTAACTCTGACTTTAACTCTGACTTTAACTCTAACTTTAACTCTGACTTTAACTCTGACTTTAACTCTAACTTTAACTCTGACTTTAACTCTGACTTTAACTCTGACTTTAACTCTAACTTTAACTCTGACTTTAACTCTGACTTTAACTCTGGACTTTAACTCTGACTTTAACTCTGACTTTAACTCTGACTTTAACTCTAACTTTAACTCTAACTTTAACTCTGACTTTAACTCTGACTTTAACTCTGACTTTAACTCTGACTTTAACTCTAACTTTAACTCTGACTTTAACTCTGACTTTAACTCTAACTTTAACTCTGACTTTAACTCTGACTTTAACTCTAACTTTAACTCTGACTTTAACTCTGACTTTAACTCTAACTTTAACTCTGACTTTAACTCTGACTTTAACTCTGACTTTAACTCTGACTTTAACCTTTAACTCTGACTTTAACTCTGACTTTAACTCTGACTTTAACTCTGACTTTAACTCTGACTTTAACTCTGACTTTAACTCTGACTTTAACTCTGACTTTAACTCTAACTTTAACTCTGACTTTAACTCTAACTTTAACTCTGACTTTAACTCTAACTTTAACTCTGACTTTAACTCTAACTTTAACTCTGACTTTAACTCTGACTTTAACTCTAACTTTAACTCTGACTTTAACTCTGACTTTAACTCTGACTTTAACTCTGACTTTAACCTTTAACTCTGACTTTAACTCTGACTTTAACTCTAACTTTAACTCTGACTTTAACTCTAACTTTAACTCTGACTTTAACTCTGACTTTAACTCTGACTTTAACTCTAACTTTAACTCTGACTTTAACTCTGACTTTAACTCTAACTTTAACTCTGACTTTAACTCTGACTTTAACTCTAACTTTAACTCTGACTTTAACTCTGACTTTAACTCTAACTTTAATTTACCTTTAACTTGAACTGGGATCAAACAAACAGCGCAGTAGAAGCAGCTTAGTTTAAAAAGACTCTCAGAGCAACGGAGTGGTGAGTATGACACTTTTAAACAGTTGAACTAACATATTCCCAAATGTATTATCTATCATTTTTAGGTTGTATATAATAATCTTTATGTATATTCTTTCATTTATTTTTGGATTAGTTTTAGTTTCTCTTTCTTTAGAATGTAAAACAGAGTAGAATGATGTGTGTTGGGACGCATCCTCTCCTGCAGATCAAGATGGACTCTCAGATGACCAAGCAGGCTCTGAACGAGATCGAGACCCGACACACCGAGATCATCAAGCTGGAGAACAGCATCCGAGAGCTGCACGACATGTTCGTGGACATGGCCATGCTGGTGGAGAGCCAGGTGAGACGCCCACGGCACGGCCGCGAGTCGGAGGGGGCGGGGCGTCACAGGTTAATGCTCACGTGCACGTGTGTGTGTGTGTGTGTGTGTGTTTAGGGAGAGATGATCGACAGAATTGAGTACAACGTGGAACACTCCGTGGACTACGTGGAGCGAGCCGTCTCCGACACCAAGAAGGCCGTCAAATACCAGAGCCAGGCCCGCAAGGTAACGCCTCATTAGAAAACAGAAACAGGAGTTCAGCCTCCAGAAACAGAGAACGTACCAACCTGTGTGTCTGCTGTCGCCCTGCAGAAGAAGATCATGATCATCATCTGCTGCGTCATCCTGGGCGTGGTCCTGGCGTCGACCATCGGCGGCACGCTGGGCTTCTAAGACGCTCCGCCGCCGTGACGACCGACACCGACCGACCGTCCGACCGCCAGCAGAGAAAAGAAACACAGACGACGACGACGACGACACAAAAACTTGAAACACAAATGCAAGACAGATAACCAATCAGCTAGGAAGAGATACCGAACCAATCACAGCTAGAGGAAACACCACGGGGTTGGGTGGGGTCAAAATACAAAGACAAAAAAACACAATAAAAACGCCATCACAATATAGCTGACGTAAAAAACACAACATATACGAGAAGAGGGTAGAAAATAAACCTCCTATTTATTACAGATGTACATGTACATGTATGAACATATGAAGCAGCAGCTGGGTTAGCGACCTGTAAAACTACAAGATGACATTTACTGTTCGTTGGTTTGTTTTGCCTTTTTTCTTATTTTTTAACCGTCTCTTTCGTTTTTCGGGAGTGTCCGAGGACAGTGATGGTGACCGCTGCCGGGTGCCGCTTCTACGGGACCAGCATTCCAGAACCCGCCTTCATTTCTTAGTTTATTACCTGTGTTTCCCAGAGGAGGCTCTGGAACTGAGCCCGTTCTGGAACGTCACGGAACACGTTCTTAATGAATGTGCTTGCCGTGTTCGTGTCCTACTAGAGGACGTCCAACTCTGAGACAGCTCTGTCAGAACGTTCTGGAGCTCTAGAACTCCGCGCTGCATTCAGTAATACTGGAATGTTCCGGAATGCTGTCAGTAATGCTGGAATGTTCCGGAATGCTGTCAGTAATGCTGGAATGTTCCGGAATGCTGTCAGTAATACTGGAATGTTCCGGAATGCTGTCAGTAATGCTGGAATGTTCCGGAATGCTGTCAGTAATGCTGGAATGTTCCGGAATGCTGTCAGTAATGCTGGAATGTTCCGGAATGCTGTCAGTAATGCTGGAATGTTCCGGAATGCTGTCAGTAATACTGGAATGTTCCGGAATGCTGTCAGTAATGCTGGAATGTTCCGGAATGCTGTCAGTAATGCTGGAATGTTCCGGAATGCTGTCAGTAATGCTGGAATGTTCCGGAATGCTGTCAGTAATACTGGAATGTTCCGGAATGCTGTCAGTAATGCTGGAATGTTCCGGAATGCTGTCAGTAATGCTGGAATGTTCCGGAATGCTGTCAGTAATGCTGGAATGTTCCGGAATGCTGTCAGTAATGCTGGAATGTTCCGGAATGCTGTCAGTAATGCTGGAATGTTCCGGAATGCTGTCAGTAATGCTGGAATGTTCCGGAATGCTGTCAGTAATGCTGGAATGTTCCGGAATGCTGTCAGTAATGCTGGAATGTTCCGGAATGCTGTCAGTAATGCTGGAATGTTCCGGAATGCTGTCAGTAATGCTGGAATGTTCCGGAATGCTGTCAGTAATACTGGAATGTGGAATGAGTAATGCTGTCCCGCAGGACGAGCACCCGTTGGCTTTGGTAGAACCAACCTTGTTGTTTGTGGGACGGAGGGACCGACCTCGCCATTGGCTCAGCCGCCCCTTTAGACCTGCTCTCATTGGTTGCTCTCTCCTGTCATTCACCTCAGTCAGCCTATTAAATGAGCTCAGACTGGCCGACCTGCCACCTCTACTGCTTTCACAGCCAGCCGATTGGTTGAGAAAACACTATGTGTGTGTTTGTGTGTTTGGGGGGGGGGCAATGCAACATGGCAGGTTTCCATGACAACAGCCTCCCCGTCTTGTCACATCTATCCAACCAAAGAGCGGGGGGGAGGGCCTCTGGTTTCTGGCTGAATTAGATCCTAAAACGTGACGTTTGACTGACAGGTGAACGGCGGGGGGGAGACGGACAGTCAATCTATGCAGTTTAGATAAGAGGAAGACGACTTGTCCCGCCTCCCCCACCCAAGATAGCCAATGAGGACGGGGGGTTCCCGTCACGCTGAGCGCCGTAGAGACGCGGTCAACGAGGTCTTCGTCTCATCCGTCGCCGCTGTTCTTCTGGAAGGTTCTAAAAAATGAAGAGAACACATTAAAAAGTAAGGAATAAAGACGCAGTAAAACAAGAGTTAATCTAAAAGTACGAAGCGAGCTGGACCAGCGGAGCGGGACAGGAAGGTGCTGGCGTGCCCCGGCATCCTGAGTGTCGTGGGAATATCGTTGCGTTTTTCTTCTTTTAATGGGGAACGTTTGTTGCTTCGTTGTTTCGTGGTGCTGCTGTTTTAGTGCGTGCGTGCGTGCGTGACGTGTCCCGTGACGTATCGGCCTGACTTCATTTAGCTCTTAATGTTTAGTCTGTTTGGTTTGATGCCTGTTTCCTCCCTGCATCCTCCATCTCCTCCTGACTCTGTGATCTCTGTGAGAGGTGCTGACACACACACATACACACAACATGCATGAACACCTCATAGAACGCCCCCCCCCAACGTGCACACTCCCCGTGTTACATATCACGCCAGTGCTAGACTGGGCTGCTTAGCATGCTGTAGCGTTAGCGTTAGCTCGTGTTCCGTGTAGGTCGTGTAGAAGCTGCTTGTTGGAGATTGATCGCAGGTGTTCTGCTCTTTTTTTAATGTTCAAGTTAAAGACACTTCCGGTGTGTAGCGCTCAGCGTCGGACGCGGAACCGGTCTGCGTCCCGCTCAGCGTCGGACACGGAACCGGTCTGAAGACATACGTGAGACAGTTTGTTCTTGTCCTCGGAGATAATGTGAACACGAGGTTCACTAAGGAGCTTTTTAATCAGCGTCTGTAACTCGCGGTCTTCATCAGCGGTCGGCCTTCAGTAAACTGTTAGAACGTTAGCATTAGCTCTTTTTTACACTGATGAAGTGCTGATAGACGATGAGCTCCACACGGGGACATCATACGTGTGTGTGTGTGTGTGTGTGTGTGTGTGTGTGTTGAGGATTACTACACAGTATTGTGAGTGTGGCTGTAGGTCGGGGGGGTTACGGAGGAAGGTTAGTCCGTGTTCAGGCTCTGTGATACGAAGGTACGTCTGCTTCTGTTGAGGCCCACGCTGGACGTCCACCGTCAGGGGATCAGACGCCACCCTAACGCCACCCTAACGCCACCCTAACGCCACCTTAACGCCACCCTAACGCCACCTTAACGCCACCCTAACGCCACCTTAACGCCACCTTAACACCACCTTAACGCCAGGACGCCTGCTGTCAGAGCAGCGAGGTCACTCTGTTATAGTTCACTTTGATTTGACAGAAAAGTGTTAGCTAGCGTGTCTCGGTCGTGACCCCGGAGTAGAGCTGCTGAGCGGGCGCTGGTTTTCATTCACTTCCTGTTGAGCGACCGTTAAAACAGCTGGACGGACAGGATGTGATGTCAGAGCCGCTCTACAGCTTCGTGCCTCTGGAAGCTTCGCTGTGACAACAAGCTAACGGTCAGACTGTATCCGTCCAACACGAGACCACGTTAGCTGCTCCGTCCCGGCCGCCGGGGCGCCGTGGCCACGCCAGGAAGTCGTCTCTGCTTTGTTGAATATGTGTGTGTTAGCTGTTAGCTGTTAGCTGTAGATGTGTGTGATGCCGTGTTCGTGGATAGACGAGATGAAGACGGAGGACTTTGAGCTCTGGGTTTGGAGAAGAGTGGAGCTTTTTATTTTGTTCTTTGACTTCCCAGAAACCAAAACTCAACTTGTGTGTTGACCAAAGCCCCCCCGACCCTCCACTAGATGTTTAGTGTCAGTCGATGTAGAATCATTGTGTTGTTGTTCACGTCTCCGTTCTGTCTCTGTGTCTTTTAGAGTTCTGTTCTCAAAGTCAGTACATGTCCCCCTCCACCAATCACAGCGCTCTAACGTCAGTCACGCCATAATGAATGACGTCACGTCGTCGCGGTAGTCTCGGCGGATGGTCGGGATAAACATCAGCAGCGTGAGATGCCGTCGTGGCCCTGGCAAGCTCCTTGTGTTTTCTGTCTGGCAGCCATCCATCAGGCCCCGCCGCCGCCGCCGCCCCACGGACAGACATCCTGAAACCGTTAATGAAGCTCGGTGAAGGTTGGGACCTTTGTCCTGGTAGTCGGTGCCCTGTCTTCCCGTCTTCCCCGTTTGTGTCGTAGTTGTTTGGTTGTTCAAAAAGACGACGTGGAGGTTGTGAGTCTGCTCCTTCCCTTCGCCCGCAGACCGCCCGCCCCGTCGTAATAATAATAATAATAATAATAATAATAAAAAGGCATGCAGAGTGTTGTGGAGTTTGCATGATGGTGTTTTTTGTACCCCCCCCCCCCGACCTGCCCTCCATGTCGTGCACTTTACCGCTCATCGGACCTGTCTTTGGTTAGCGCGTTAAGGCGTTAGCTAACTACTTTACGTGTTCCTACTTCATCTGCAGTTTGTTTAATGTGAAAGTGAACGTGGCGTTGGCGTGCCGGGTCGACGCGTTACGAGCTGTTCGTTGGAACAGGAACTGTATTTTTAAGGTGTTTTGTTGGAGCAGGTTGATATTTAAATGTGAAACCGGCTTCAAATACGCTGCCATCGATTACCCCCCCCCGCCCCTGACCCTGACCCCTGACCTCCGAACCCCCCCCCCCCCCGCTAGGTTACACACCACCAGCTGATCTCAGAGCTGTTTGCTGCCACCGTTGTGTTGTTGTGTTTTTGTAGAGGAATGATTGTTGTGAAGCGTCCGTCTGGCCTCGTGTGTGTGTAGCATGCTTCCTTCCTGCTTCCTTCCTGCTTCCTTCCCGCCTCCTTCCTGCCTCCTTCCTGCTTCCTTCCCGCTTCCTTCCTGCTTCCTTCCCGCTTCCTTCCTGCTTCCTTCCCGCTTCCTTCCTGCTTCCTTCCCGCTTCCTTCCCGCCTCCTTCCTGCCTCCTTCCTGCTTCCTTCCTGCTTCCTTCCTGCCTCCTTCCTGCCTCCTACCTGCTTCCTTCCTGCCTCCTTCCTGCCTCCTACCTGCTTCCTTCCTGCCTCCTTCCTGCCTCCTTCCTGCCTCCTTCCTCTTCATCAGACACCGTGGATGTGTAGATGTGAGGATGTGTGTGTGTCAACGGGTTGATAGAAGTTAGAAGAAGAGATCAGACATATTTATGGATCACTGTTATTATTATTATATTTATTAAAATTCAAACCAAAGCGTATATCCCCCCCCCCCATGTGTTCTCATCACTAATATCAAAGAGCACAACGCGAGTCAAGTTTACACGGAGATGTTCGTCACTAATGGTGAAAAAATATAGAATAATAAGAAAACATCAGAAGCTTCTGGAACTATAAAAACATCCCCCCCCCCCATCACTGCATGTTGGTCTGTCCACCAATCAAACCGACAGCTGTCCGTTAGTTCTCTCTGTCTGCCTCTCCTCTCCACCTGTAGACGTTAGATTAATCAGATTCATGATCATCGTAGGCTTCTCGTCCTCGTCTGGAGGCTCACACGGAGACGACGGTGGTGCTTTCTGATTCTACTGATTAGTTGCTGTTATTGGTGTCGTTCTGCGTGCAGCTCGTTCATCAGTCGGTGTTCTCACACAGGATCAGAGCTAGACAGCAACCAGCAGCAGGGTTACTGACTCTCCTCTAATCACCTCCACCGCACAAACAACCCCCTGTACAGCTGAGCTCATCAGCCCATCAGATAGGCCTAATCAAGCCCCATAGATGTGGGTCAGTAGGGGCCTACTACGCTGTAGAGCTGTCAATCAATTCAAATATCTAATCTCACATTGTTTGATCTGTTCTAACCCTAACCTTAAAGGGAGATTAGTCCAGTATTAAATCCTGTGGACTAATATGCTGCTTTATGCAAAATGTATGTATATATTTATTATTAGAAATCAATTAATAACACAAATCAATGACATATTGTCCAGAAAACCCTCATAACCTCCATAACCTCATACCTGGGCACCCATAGAACCCGTTTACATTCACATATCTGGAGGTCAGAGGTCAAGGGACCCCTTTGAAGATGGACAGGACAGTTATTCTAGTGTTAGTTTGGAGCGTTAGAACTGAGCCACTACAACCTCCGAAAGATCGACACCTTACTACGGTCACTAGAGGTCGCTGTTGTCTTCTTTTATTCCTTCTTTCGGTGATCGACCATGTGAATAGATGATAAAAACCTTCTAGTGGGTGTAGCAGGGCCCTACTGACCCACATCTATGGGCTGATCACTGATAACGCCTGTTTAATGAGCTGATAACTGTCTAATCAGCTGGACAAAGCTCTGGTTGGCAGCTGGGGGGGTCCAATGAACAGTGGCCTGTTTGTTGGTGGTGGTTCAGGGGTCTGGAACCAGACTGGTTCAGAGGTCTGGAACCAGGCTGGTTCAGAGGTCTGGAACCAGACTGGTTCAGAGGTCTGGAACCAGACTGGTTCAGAGGTCTGGAACCAGGCTGGTTCAGGGGTCTGGAACCAGGCTGGTTCAGAGGACTGGAACCAGACTGGTTCAGGGGTCTGGAACCAGACTGGTTCAGAGGTCTGGAACCAGGCTGGTTCAGAGGTCTGGAACCAGGCTGGTTCAGAGGACTGGAACCAGACTGGTTCAGAGGTCTGGAACCAGGCTGGTTCAGAGGACTGGAACCAGACTGGTTCAGAGGTCTGGAACCAGGCTGGTTCAGAGGACTGGAACCAGACTGGTTCAGAGGTCTGGAACCAGGCTGGTTCAGAGGACTGGAACCAGACTGGTTCAGACGTCTGGAACCAGGCTGGTTCAGAGGACTGGAACCAGACTGGTTCAGAGGTCTGGAACCAGACTGGTTCAGAGGACTGGAACCAGGCTGGTTCAGAGGTCTGGAACCAGTCTGGAGACTGAAACCGGCTCTATATAACGCTGCCTTCAGATGAAACTCTTGTGGTGAACACGGTGAACACCACCACACTTGAAGGCACCAAAATCTTGCAAATAATGTTAAAATACTCTTTTCTAATCCCAATGTGCAGATTGGCTTCCAAATCCCTGTAATGAGCAGTAGAGTTAACACATCTGGAGTCACTGCTTTGTAGCTAGCTCCCGTTAACCTACAGGGAGCATCTTCCTGTGTGAGAGAGACGACTGCAGCCTTTATCACTGAAGTCACACATATAGGCAAGAACATATATATCTATATCTATAGATCTATATATCTATATATCTATATATCTATGTATGAGTCTTACATCAACATACTGCGTGTGTATCACTGTGTGCTCTGTAGCCGGTACTGCTTCTGTTGGCTGTGTAGAGTTTTTGTCCGAGCGGGGTGCAGAAAGCAGGAAGAAATCATCCAGAGAGAGTTTGGGTGCGACGCCAAGACTCCAAAGATTGACTTCTCATTAGCCGTTAGCCGTTAGCCGTTAGCCTGTGTGTGGACGTTACCTGGCGTGTTGAGACATGACTTCCTGTAGTGCGATGTTTCTCAAAACGCTCGGCGGTTATTTCTCCAGATTACTTTTTCAGTTTGAAGACGCGTGTCTGTCTTCCAGGTTTGTGCTGGACAGACGGCGAGGACGGACTCCAGCTAAGCGTGTTCTTTCTGTTCCTCCTCCGTCGGACGGTTAAACTTCTCTACGATGATTTTTTTGTCTTCCTGAAACATTTTCAAAAACCAAAACCTGTTGAGTGCCCTGCTCTGGATGAGGACATGATCAGCTCCGCCTCGCGTCCTTCTGCTCTCTGAGACAGTATTATTATATTATTATTATTATAATACTTCAGTTTCTATCAGTGTTTTTATCCCAGTTGGGGGGGGGGGGTCAGGGGGAGGGGCTGAAGATAGGCCACACCCACACAGTCTCTGCCATAGCAAGTAGGAAAGACACTTAAATCACATTGTTATTATCATTATTATTGTTATTATTATTATTATTATTATTATTATCATAGATAAAAATGCAGTAAACATTTGCAACAACCCGGCGGGAGAACGAACGTCTTCACACAAAGTGATCAAACATTTAAAAAAGGGAGGCTATGACGATTCTATAATAGCAATGATTTAAAGAAAAGGAGTTATGTTATCATAAATAATAGTAGTAATATTGAATATTGAATGCTCGCAATTTTGTCAAACTGAAACTGGATTCTTTGTGTTATGTAATTATTGTAAATAACTTCAAAGAGAGAAAAAATGACTTGCATGTCTATGTATAAATCTACTGAGATATCTATTCCCGTCAAAGTTGGCGAGCAGTTCTATCTCTGTCCTTTTTTACCACTTTCGCTTCCAACATCGCCCGTCCTCACCTCCGGCTCCGCCCCCGCCGCTGCCGCCGCCCCCCCATCGCCGCCGTCCTACATGGGTCGAGAGACGACAGCAGAGAGACAGAGACACATAGCTTCCAGCGTCCTTGTCCACCATAATCCGTTTCGACGCCGTGTTTACGCCAGCCTCCGCACGGTGGCGTCCTCAGGTCGCCCGCTGAGACTTGCGTCAGACCTTCGTTTCATTTCTTCGTTTCCGTCTAGAACGAAGTCAGAAGGAAACGGAGAGATGTCGCTGGCGTAAACGCGACCACAACCAGACCTCCGCCCGTCACCCCAGTCCCAGAGGCTCCGCCCACTGGCTCCTCTGATGAAAGTGCTTCCCTCCATATTAGGAAAATTAACCCCGCGGCCCCTGATCACTTAGCGGGTTTCCGAACTCTCTCTCGCTCTCTCTTTGTCTGACTCTCTGTCTCTCCCTCATAGCTGGCTCGCCATACTACTAAAACGTGGTCTCTTTACCTGCCCAGAGTTTAGCCTGCACCCACTTACCCTGCCGGTTAGTAGCCAGATCCTGAGATGAGAGTGTACTGGAATAATCGGTGCTAATGTCGGCCTTTGATCGGCGCAAGCAGCTCTAAGATGGCGGTGACTATCGGTGCCGTGTTGCTTATACCCGTCGAACAATCCCACCGCTTCGATTCATCGCGTTGTTTTTGTCTAAAAGACGCAACACATCTGGTTTCTAACAGCAACCGAACCACAATCGGACCCGTCGGTGCGACAGCAGAACCACCTGAGTCCTGATTCTCTCATCTTTAGCCTTAAAATGCTTTTGGAAAACAGGCGCGGACCATCAGGTGTTTTGGCATCCGCTGACGTACCTCAAACCGCCACAGTCATCAGATTCTTGCAGGACGTCTTCAGTTTCTCAAAGGTGTCGAAGCTCAAACAGGAGATCTCAAACAGCTGCTTGTGGGTCTCTGAAACAGAACCAGTCTGATGGTTTTTACCTCTTCAGAGTCCAGAAAGTAGCTCGGGTCATACTCGCCAACCCTCCCGGTTTCCTCCCGGGGTCACAATTCAAATGTTCACCCTTTTCGTTATCTCAACCTGTTTCTGGAACTGAACAGTGTGTTTAATCTCTACTGTTTCCACCCGGACGACAATACAGCGACACCAACTGTCGTTTCCCGGTGGAAGAGAGCAGTCTCGCCACAGCGTCCAGCGTCCAAAACTGAGCTTTGCTCGACGCAGTGAAAAGCTGTCGTGGCGCAAAACGTTAGAAATAAGGTGTGTCAGAGGTCAGCAGTGGCGTCGACTCGTTTTCTGAAAGGACCTTCAGTGACTTCAGTACTACTCAGACCCCCCTTCCCCCCGCTCCCGCTAAGGGTTAGAAATCCTCCCCTTAAGGTCTTGAGATTGGCGAGTATGACTCAGGTTGGACGCAGCTTCACGCCTTCGATGGGTTTGAGGAAGGCGGTTCTCCCAGAGGCCCGGTCTCTAGCCTCACACGGGGCACCATAATACAGCGTGCAATATTCAGAGAAACAAGGGCTTTCTTTATCATGCAGACGTTCAGACCCCGACGAGCTCAGACCTCCTGCAAGAAGTCCAGTCACAAAATCACACGTTTTAGACGCCGTAAACGTCGGAGAAGAAGAAGTAAAGATGCACAAATGAAGACAGACGCTGTCTCTCGAGGGGGAGGGGACATGGCAGGCGACGGACGTGAGGTTAGAAAAATATTTCCAAAGTGTAGTACGATGGACGCCGTAAAGAGGACAGGGACGTAAAGAGGGACGTAAAGAGGACAGGGACACTGCTCTTCACTCGCAACTTTGACAGGAAATGCAACTTGTGTCCCGTTTTTTTTGTGTGTGTGTATGTGTGCGTAGCGTAATGTAAAAGCGATCTGTCCCCCCCCCCTCTAAAAAAAGATACCACCCCGTGCCCCCCCCCTCCAGCCCTGCCCCCCCCCCTCTCTCGTACTGCTGTTGGCTGTTCTGTTTAGTTCATGTGACGTGCCAGTATTCCCCCCCCCCCTACTTTACCCATCTGCCCCCCCACTTTCTCCCCGACCCCCCCCCCCCCCTCCCCTCTCTCTCTCTCTCGCCCCCCCCTCTCTCTCTTCATGGATCTTTAAGATGACAACTCTATGCAGATGCTGTCTTTTATAAGTGTGTCAAAATTTTAATTTAAAATAAAAACTTTAAAAAAACAAACAAACCCTGACAGACATATTGAGATGAAAACAAAACATGAATAAAGAAAAGGATCGTTCAGTGTACGACGTCTCCTGTCTTCTGTCTTCTTAGACCTCTGACACCCACAATAGAGTCTGGTATCCATAGCAACGGTCTGGTATACCTAGAAACGGTCTGTTATACGTAGCAACGGTCTGTTATCCATAGCAACGGTCTGTTATACGTAGCAACGGTCTGTTATCCATAGCAACGGTCTGTTATCCATAGCAACAGTCTGTTATACGTAGCAACGGTCTGTTATCCATAGCAACAGTCTGTTATACGTAGAAACGGTCTGTTATCCATAGCAACGGTCTGTTATACATAGCAACAATCTGTTATACGTAGCAACGGTCTGTTATCCATAGCAACGGTCTGTTATACATAGCAACGGTCTGTTATCTATAGCAACGGTCTGTTATACATAGCAACAATCTGTTATATGTAGCAACGGTCTGTTATACATAGCAACAGTATGTTATACGTAGAAACGGTCTGTTATCCATAGCAACGGTCTGTTATACCTAGCAACGGTCTGTTATACCTAGCAACGGTCTGTTATATGTAGCAACGGTCTGTTATCCATAGCAACGGTCTGTTATACATAGCAACGGTCTGTTATACATAGCAACGGTCTGTTATACCTAGCAACAGTCTGTTATACATAGAAACGGTCTGTTATCCATAGCAACGGTCTGTTATACCTAGCAACAGTCTGTTATACGTAGCAACGGTCTGTTATACGTAGCAACGGTCTGTTATACCTAGCAACGGTCTGTTATATGTAGCAACGGTCTGTTATCCATAGCAATAGTCTGTTATACATAGCAACAGTCTGTTATAGATAGCAAAGGTCTGTTATACATAGCAACGGTCTGTTATACCTAGCAACAGTCTGTTATACATAGAAACGGTCTGTTATCCATAGCAACAGTCTGTTATACCTAGCAACAGTCTGTTATACGTAGCAACGGTCTGTTATACGTAGCAACGGTCTGTTATACCTAGCAACGGTCTGTTATATGTAGCAACGGTCTGCTATACGTAGCAACGGTCTGTTATACATAGCAACTAAAGTGTTTGTTCATTAATTTGACATTTTATTAAAAGCTGTTGAGGACATCGTTACCAGAAGAAGAAACAGAACTCATCAGTTCATTAGAGAGAAATAAAGACGTTGTTTTATATATAAAAGTCATACGGAGGTTATGATACACACTGACGATACATCAACAGTCTACAGGTCACTCTACTGCGCCATTTTGCATCCCCAACTGAAATGAACCGGATTATTGAGATTATTAAATATAAATCTAACGTGTAATTAAATGAACAAGTGTCCTCTAAATTCACATATGAACAGTTCTAAAACATTACAATATACACAGTCAGAATTATGAGTTTTTAATTGATCTTCTCATAATTATTAGATCATATCTGATGATAAGTGATAGTTTCTCATAATTATGAAAATGTTTTTCATAAGATCTCAATGAGAAATGAAGTCATAATTACACTATGATCATAAATAAAAGTTTGTTCTAACTAATAGATATTATTCAATGAATATTAAACACTACCTCATGGTTATGAACGTTTATCACAATTAGTACATTTATTTGTATATCATAATTCATACTTCAAAATGTTCTAAAAACTTGTAAACAAACTTTACAAGATTGAATAAATTAAAATAAAATATGAACATGTATATATTTATATTTATTTATCACAATTACAATATACTAAGTCAGAAATGTGAGATTCTAAAACACTTAATAATATTAATATTCATTTAATTAATTACTTAATCTCCCTGGTTCCCTCCACTAACAGGAAGTGATCATCTCTCTGGTTCCTCCACTAACAGGAAGTGATCATCTCCCTGGTTCCCTCCACTAACAGGAAGTGATCATCACTCTGGTTCCCTCCACTAACAGGAAGTGATCATGTCTCTGGTTCCCTCCACTAACAGGAAGTGATCATCTCCCTGGTTCCCTCCACTAACAGGAAGTGATCATCTCCCTGGTTCCCTCCACTAACAGGAAGTGATCATCTCTCTGGTTCCCTCCGCTAACAGGAAGTGATCATCTCCCTGGTTCCCTCCACTAACAGGAAGTGATCATCACTCTGGTTCCCTCCACTAACAGGAAGTGATCATGTCTCTGGTTCCCTCCAATAACAGGAAGTGATCATCTCCCTGGTTCCCTCCACTAACAGGAAGTGATCATCTCCCTGGTTCCCTCCACTAACAGGAAGTGATCATCTCCCTGGTTCCCTCCGCTAACAGGAAGTGATCATCACTCTGGTTCCTAACAGGAAGTGATCATCTCTCTGGTTCCTCCACTAACAGGAAGTGATCATCTCTCTGGTTCCCTCCACTAACAGGAAGTGATCATCTCTCTGGTTCCCTCCACTAACAGGAAGTGATCATCTCTCTGGTTCCCTCCACTAACAGGAAGTGATCATCTCTCTGGTTCCCTCCACTAACAGGAAGTGATCATCTCTCTGGTTCCCTCCACTAACAGGAAGTGATCATCTCTCTGGTTCCCTCCACTAACAGGAAGTGATCATCTCTCTGGTTCCCTCCACTAACAGGAAGTGATCATCTCTCTGGTTCCTCCACTAACAGGAAGTGATCATCTCTCTGGTTCCCTCCACTAACAGGAAGTGATCATCTCTCTGGTTCCTCCACTAACAGGAAGTGATCATCTCTCTGGTTCCCTCCACTAACAGGAAGTGATCATCTCTCTGGTTCCTCCACTAACAGGAAGTGATCATCTCTCTGGTTCCCTCCACTAACAGGAAGTGATCATCTCTCTGGTTCCTCCACTAACAGGAAGTGATCATCTCTCTGGTTCCTCCACTAACAGGAAGTGATCATCTCTCTGGTTCCTCCACTAACAGGAAGTGATCATCTCTCTGGTTCCTTCCACTAACAGGAAGTGATCATCTCTCTGGTTCCTTCCACTAACAGGAAGTGATCATCTCTCTGGTTCCTTCCACTAACAGGAAGTGATCATCTCTCTGGTTCCTAACAGGAAGTGATCATCTCTCTGGTTCCCTCCACTAACAGGAAGTGATCATCTCTCTGGTTCCTAACAGGAAGTGATCATCTCTCTGGTTCCTAACAGGAAGTGATCATCTCCCTGGTTCCCTCCACTAACAGGAAGTGATCATCTCTCTGGTTCCTAACAGGAAGTGATCATCTCCCTGGTTCCCTCCACTAACAGGAAGTGATCATCTCTCTGGTTCCCTCCGCTAACAGGAAGTGATCATCTCTCTGGTTCCTCCACTAACAGGAAGTGATCATCACTCTGGTTCCCTCCACTAACAGGAAGTGATCATCACTCTGGTTCCCTCCACTAACAGGAAGTGATCATCTTCCTGGTTCCCTCCACTAACAGGAAGTGATCATCACTCTGGTTCCCTCCACTAACAGGAAGTGATCATGTCTCTGGTTCCTTCCACTAACAGGAAGTGATCATCTCCCTGGTTCCCTCCACTAACAGGAAGTGATCATCTCCCTGGTTCCCTCCACTAACAGGAAGTGATCATCTCCCTGGTTCCCTCCACTAACAGGAAGTGATCATCTCCCTGGTTCCCTCCGCTAACAGGAAGTGATCATCACTCTGGTTCCTCCACTAACAGGAAGTGATCATCTCTCTGGTTCCTAACAGGAAGTGATCATCTCTCTGGTTCCCTCCACTAACAGGAAGTGATCATCTCTCTGGTTCCCTCCACTAACAGGAAGTGATCATCTCTCTGGTTCCCTCCACTAACAGGAAGTGATCATCTCTCTGGTTCCCTCCACTAACAGGAAGTGATCATCTCCCTGGTTCCCTCCACTAACAGGAAGTGATCATCTCCCTGGTTCCCCCCACTAACAGGAAGTGATCATCTCCCTGGTTCCCTCCACTAACAGGAAGTGATCATCTCCCTGGTTCCCTCCACTAACAGGAAGTGATCATCTCCCTGGTTCCCTCCACTAACAGGAAGTGATCATCTCCCTGGTTCCCCCCACTAACAGGAAGTGATCATCTCTCTGGTTCCCTCCACTAACAGGAAGTGATCATCTCTCTGGTTCCTCCACTAACAGGAAGTGATCATCTCTCTGGTTCCCTCCACTAACAGGAAGTGATCATCTCTCTGGTTCCTCCACTAACAGGAAGTGATCATCTCCCTGGTTCCCTCCACTAACAGGAAGTGATCATCTCTCTGGTTCCCTCCACTAACAGGAAGTGATCATCTCCCTGGTTCCCTCCACTAACAGGAAGTGATCATCTCTCTGGTTCCTCCACTAACAGGAAGTGATCATCTCTCTGGTTCCCTCCACTAACAGGAAGTGATCATCTCTCTGGTTCCTTCCACTAACAGGAAGTGATCATCTCTCTGGTTCCTCCACTAACAGGAAGTGATCATCTCTCTGGTTCCCTCCACTAACAGGAAGTGATCATCTCTCTGGTTCCTAACAGGAAGTGATCATCTCCCTGGTTCCTCCACTAACAGGAAGTGATCATCTCTCTGGTTCCTCCACTAACAGGAAGTGATCATCTCTCTGGTTCCTAACAGGAAGTGATCATCTCCCTGGTTCCTCCACTAACAGGAAGTGATCATCTCTCTGGTTCCCTCCACTAACAGGAAGTGATCATCTCTCTGGTTCCTTCCACTAACAGGAAGTGATCATCTCTCTGGTTCCTCCACTAACAGGAAGTGATCAGAAGCTAACGTTAGGCTATAAATGAACTACACCATGGTAACATGAGCGTGAGTATAAACACAACGAGGCTTTAGAGGAGGACGAGTCGGCGTAACGGTGTTTAGTTGTCCTCGTTAGGAACCGTCTGTTTCGTATCTGGAGGGTTCAGGTGGAATGTTTCAGATTCATTTGGAGTTCATTTAATCTTCAGCTGAAGTTTCTCATCAGATTTGAACCCTAATCTGAGTTTTCCTCCGGAGACGACATGGTCTTGGTTGTCGTGGTCGTCATCATGAGGCCCAGACGGCGCTCAGATGAACGTCTGGAGGGGACGCTGAGGAAGGCGGACGGCGTCCCTCTGGACAGCGGCGGACCCCTCCAGTGCACCTTCATGTGGTGTCTCAGGTTGGACCGGGACGAGAAGCGCTTGTCACACTGCTGGCAGGAGAACGGCTTCTCCTTGGTGTGGATGCGGCGGTGGCAGATGAGCGCCGTGGACACCCGGAAGGACTTGCCGCAGTCGGGGCACTGGTAGCGTTTGGGCTCGGTGTGGATCCGGCGGTGGTTCTTGAGGGACATGAGGTTGGGGAACTCCTTCTGGCAGGAGCTGCAGAAGTAGGTCCCGGTCTTGTGGCTGTTCTTGTGGTTGAGCAGGGAGCTGGCGTGGCGGTAAGACCGGCCACACTGACCGCAGACGAAGGTCTTGGAGCTGCTGGTGGAACCCACCGGACTCAGATCTGAGAGGAGACAAACACCAGCAGGTTAGTTCATATTAAAGGACCAGGATCCATCAATATTCAGAACTATGTTTTCATTAGCAGGACGTCCCTCGTGTCTCCAGACGGAGCCGGTCGTCTCCACAGAGTCCTCCAGAACGGACAAACCAGAAACTTTCATGTTTTATTGAGCCGTCAGTCAATTACAAGATTTAATCACCATTAATAACATGTGTTATCTGTTCTGAATGAACCTTAAAGGAGATCAGTCCAGTATTTAATCCTCTTATCTACATGGGAGTGGACAGATACGCTGCTTTATGTAAATGTATGAATATATGTATTATTGTAAATCAATTTAACAACTCAAATCAATGACAGATATTGTGAAGAAGCCCTCACAGGTACTTATGTCTAATGTATATGTAGTATATGTACTTACTTATGTATAATGAAATATATAAATACATAAATATGAAAAAATAAATAAACAGATAAATAGATCAAAAATTTAGAGGAAAAAATGAATAGATAAATAATAAATATTAAAGCATGAAAAATATAAAATAGATAAATATATTGAAAAATGTAAAGTCTAAAATACATATAAAAAATAAAAATGGAAAAAATAGATAAATAAATGTAAAAGAAAAAAAAAAAAATGGAAAAGAAAAAAATGTAATAGATAAAAAATGAATAAATAGATAGATAGATAAATAAATATAAAAAACCTAAATCAATTAACAACACAAATCAATGACAGATATTGATCCATAAACCCTCACAGGTACTGCATTCAGCATAAAACAATATGCTCCAATCATAACATGGCAAACTGCAGCCCAACAGACAACAACAGCTGTCAGTGTGTCAGTGTGCTGACTTGACTATGACTTGATGATCATAAAGTGGGCATGTCTGTAAAGGGGAGACTCGTGGGTACCCATAGAACCCATAGAACCCATTTACATTCATAAAATTCATATATCTATATCTACAGATATAGATAGAGATCGCCGGTTTCTGCCCATTTGAGTCACTACTAATGAAGCTGTGTCGGGAACACAAGCTTTGGGCTGCTGGACCAGATTTCTGTCAACATTTGGTGGGTTTTTAAAATCTAGTGAGAATAATATAACCAGACAGGAAGTCACTGAACCCTCGACGTGGTCGTCCCCCCGGGGCGAGGCTCGGACCACGTAAAAGGTCTGCGGCGATGTCGGCAACCCCCCCGACCCGTCTTGAAACACGGACCAAGGAGTCTAACGCACGCGTGAGTCAGAGGGTGAAAGCAAAACCCCGTGGAGCAATGACAGTGAGGGCCGGCGCCAGCTGAGGTGGGATCCCGGCCCCGCGGGGGTAAAGTGGTATCGGAGCCGTTTTGCGAGTACGAGTACATGAGCACAGTATCGGGTATCGGTGCATCCCTAGTAACGGTGTGATGGTTTACGGGTCTCTGGCGTTCTGATTTGAGCTGTTTTTTATTGAACTTTGCAGGTTTTAAATCATCAGTCTGATCTGGTTTCTGAGGTTCTAGTGAGTTTCTGTAGCTCGTGTTGA
The DNA here is from genome assembly GCF_043250625.1 of Sebastes fasciatus. Classification (NCBI taxonomy): domain Eukaryota; kingdom Metazoa; phylum Chordata; class Actinopteri; order Perciformes; family Sebastidae; genus Sebastes; species Sebastes fasciatus. The sequence continues at coordinate 34,505,562 of NC_133807.1, read as the reverse complement.
CAGAACATAAACAGTGAAATGCATGAATGCATTTAAATTCATTATTTAAAGAGTTGTTTTTTAGCACAGTGGATTCAATTAACAAACTTCACTTCTACAGATAGAGTCAGACACTCAGATGGTGACTGATGGTGTCTGCTGTCTGCAGATCATTAGTGAGGAGAGCTGATCCAGGATCCATCCCGGCGTCACAGGAAGAGCATCCTGCCGAGTTTAGAGTGAGTCCAACCTTCTTCACTTCTAACAGCACACACCTGGAGGGTCTTCAGACGGACAGACAGACAGATGGAGGACGTATCAGGGACACGTTGGGTTTAAAGGTTGATTTGTCCTCTGCTGTAATTAAAGGAGCAGTTGTCTTAGCTGCGTCTCATTCCTCCAGAGTCCAAACCTTCAGCAGTCTAAATATCATCACAGATCTACACTGTAAATTCATAAGTTATTACCTACAGAGTTACAATGATAGGACTTTTTGAATGAAATTTTACGAGATTTTATACTATGACTCTTTTTTCATTACATTTTACGACATACTATACTATGACTTTTTTTATGTAATATTCAACATACTATACTATGACTTTTTTTAATGAAATTTTACGACGTCTTTAATGAAATTTTTCGACATACTATACTATGACTTTTTTTTATGAAATTTTTCGACATACTATATTTTGACTTTCTTTTTAATTACATTTTTCGACATACTATACTATGTATTTTTTATGAAATTTTACGACTTCTTTAATTAAATTTTACGACATACTATACTATGACTTTTTTAATAAAAATTTTCGACAAACTATACTATGACTTTTTTATCATTAAATTTTACGACATACTATACTATTTTTTTTTTTCAAAACATTTTTTAAATACTATATTATGACATTTTTTATAAACATTTTCGACATACTATACTTTGACTTCTTTAATGAAATTTTACGACATACTATATTATGACTTTTTTTAAAAAGAAATCGAAATACTATACTATGAAATTTTTTATAAAAGTTTAGGACATACTATAGTATGACTTTTTTAATGAAATTTAACGACATATTATATTATGTCTTTTTTATGAAAATTTACGACATACTATAATATAACTTTTTTTAATGCAATTTTTGCGACATAGTATACTATGACTTTTTTTTCATTAAATTTTACAATATACTATAGTATGACTTTTTTTTAAAAGAAATTGAAATAATATACTATGACATTTTTAATGAAATTTTACGAGATTTTATACTATGACTTTTTTAAAACAGAAATCGAAATACTATACTATGACTTTTTTATGAAACTTTACGACATACTACAGTATAACTTTTTTTATGTAATATTCAACATGCTATACTTTGACTTTTTTCATTAAATTTTTCAACATACTATACTATGACTTTTTTTAAAAAGAAATCGAAATAATATACTATGAAATTTTTTATAAAATTTTTGGACATACTATACTTTTACTTTTTTTCCGTTAAATTTTACAACATCCTATACTATAACTTTTTGAATGAAATTATACTATGACTTTTTGAATGAAATTTTACGACATACTATACTATGACTTTTTTATTGAAATTTTACGACATACTATACTATTTTTTTTTTTCAAAACATTTTTTAAATACTATATTATGACATTTTTTATAAAAATTTTCGACATACTATACTATAACTTTTTGAATGAAATTTTATGAAATTCTATACTCTGTCTTTTTTATGAAATTTTACGACATACTATACTTTGACTTTTTAAATGAAATTTTACGACTTCCTTAATGAAATTTTACGACATACTATACTATGACTTTTTAAATGAAATTTTACGACTTCCTTAATGAAATTTTACGACATACTATACTTTGACTTTTTAAATGAAATTTTACGACTTCCTTAATGAAATTTTACGACATACTATACTTTGAATTTTTAAATGAAATTTTACGACTTCCTTAATGAAATTTTACGACATACTATACTATGACTTTTTAAATGAAATTTTACGACTTCCTTAATGAAATTTTACGACATACTATACTATGACTTTTTAAATGAAATTTTACGACTTCCTTAATGAAATTTTACGACATACTATACTTTGAATTTTTAAATGAAATTTTACGACTTCCTTAATGAAATTTTACGACATACTATACTTTGACTTTTTAAATGAAATTTTACGACTTCCTTAATGAAATTTTACGACATACTATACTTTGAATTTTTAAATGAAATTTTACGACTTCCTTAATGAAATTTTACGACATACTATACTATGACTTTTTTAAAAAAGAAATCGAAATACTATACTATGAAATTTTTTATAAATTTTTCGACATGCTATACTATGACTTTTTTTAAAAAGAAATCGAAATAATATACTATGAAATTTTTTATAAAATTTTAAGACATACTATACTATGACTTTTTTATGAAATTTTACGACATACTATACTTTGACTTTTTAAATGAAATTTTACGACTTCCTTAATGAAATTTTACGACATACTATACTATGACTTTTTAAATGAAATTTTACGACTTCCTTAATGAAATTTTACGACATACTATACTTTGACTTTTTAAATGAAATTTTACGACTTCCTTAATGAAATTTTACGACATACTATACTTTGAATTTTTAAATGAAATTTTACGACTTCCTTAATGAAATTTTACGACATACTATACTATGACTTTTTTAAAAAAGAAATCGAAATACTATACTATGAAATTTTTTATAAATTTTTCGACATGCTATACTATGACTTTTTTTAAAAAGAAATCGAAATAATATACTATGAAATTTTTTATAAAATTTTAAGACATACTATACTATGACTTTTTTATGAAATTTTTCGACAAATTACAGTATAACTTTTTTTATGTAATATTCAACAAACTATACTTTTACTTTTTTTTCGTTAAATTTTACAACATGCTATACTATAACTTTTTGAATGAAATTTTACGACATACTATACTATAACTTTTTTATCATTAAATTTTACGACATACTATACTATGACTTTTTTCAAAACATTTTTTAAATACTATATTATGACATTTTTTATAACATTTTTCGACATACTATACTATAACTTTTTGAATGAAATTTTATGAAATTCTATACTCTGTCTTTTTTATGAAATTTTACGACATACTATACTTTGACTTTTTAAATGAAATTTTACGACTTCCTTAATGAAATTTTACGACATACTATATTATGACTTTTTTAAAAAAGAAATCGAAATACTATACTATGAAATTTTTTATAAATTTTTCGACATGCTATACTATGACTTTTTTTATGAAATTTTTCGACAAACTATACTATGACTTTTTTTATGAAATTTTACGACATACTATACTATGACTTTTTTTATGAAATTTTACGACATACTATATTATGACTTTTTTAAAAAAGAAATCGAAATACTATACTATGAAATTTTTTATAAATTTTTCGACATACTATACTATGACTTTTTTAATAAAATTTTACGACTTCCTTAATGAAATTTTACGACATACTATACTTTGAATTTTTAAATGAAATTTTACGACTTCCTTAATGAAATTTTACGACATACTATACTATGACTTTTTTAAAAAAGAAATCGAAATACTATACTATGAAATTTTTTATAAATTTTTCGACATGCTATACTATGACTTTTTTTAAAAAGAAATCGAAATAATATACTATGAAATTTTTTATAAAATTTTAAGACATACTATACTATGACTTTTTTATGAAATTTTTCGACAAATTACAGTATAACTTTTTTTATGTAATATTCAACAAACTATACTTTTACTTTTTTTTCGTTAAATTTTACAACATGCTATACTATAACTTTTTGAATGAAATTTTACGACATACTATACTATAACTTTTTTATCATTAAATTTTACGACATACTATACTATGACTTTTTTCAAAACATTTTTTAAATACTATATTATGACATTTTTTATAACATTTTTCGACATACTATACTATAACTTTTTGAATGAAATTTTATGAAATTCTATACTCTGTCTTTTTTATGAAATTTTACGACATACTATACTTTGACTTTTTAAATGAAATTTTACGACTTCCTTAATGAAATTTTACGACATACTATATTATGACTTTTTTAAAAAAGAAATCGAAATACTATACTATGAAATTTTTTATAAATTTTTCGACATGCTATACTATGACTTTTTTTATGAAATTTTTCGACAAACTATACTATGACTTTTTTTATGAAATTTTACGACATACTATACTATGACTTTTTTTATGAAATTTTACGACATACTATATTATGACTTTTTTAAAAAAGAAATCGAAATACTATACTATGAAATTTTTTATAAATTTTTCGACATACTATACTATGACTTTTTTAATAAAATTTTACGACTTCCTTAATGAAATTTTACGACATACTATAGTATGACTTTTTTTATGAAATTTTACGACAAACTATACTATGACTTTTTTAATAAAATTTTACGACTTCCTTAATGAAATTTTACGACATACTATAGTATGACTTTTTTTAAAAAGAAATCGAAATACTATACTATGAAATTTTTTATAAATTTTTCGACATACTATACCATGACTTTTTTTATGAAATTTTAAGACATGCTATACTATGACTTTTTTAATAAAAATTTTCGACATACTATACTATGACTTTTTTAATAAAATTTTACGACTTCCTTAATGAAATTTTACGACATACTATAGTATGACTTTTTTAAAAAAGAAATCGAAATACTATACTATGAAATTTTTTATAAATTTTTCGACATACTATACTATGACTTTTTTTATGAAATTTTAAGACATGCTATACTATGACTTTTTTTATAAAAATTTTCGACATACTATACTATGACTTTTTTATGAAATTTTTCGACAAACTACAGTATAACTTTTTTTATGTAATATTCAACATGCTATACTATGACTTTTTTAATGAAATTTTACGACTTCTTTAATGAAATTTTAGGACATACTATACGATGACTTTAATGACATTTTACGACATACTATACTATGACTTTTTTTCAAAACATTTTTGAAATACTATATGACTTTTTGAATGAAATTTTACGAGATTTTATACTATGACTTTTTTTAAAAAGAAATCGAAATACTATACTATGACTTTTTTATGAAACTTTACGACATACTACAGTATAACTTTTTTTATGTAATATTCAACATGCTATACTATGACTTTTTTAATGAAGTTTTACGAGATTCTATTCTGACCTTTTTTTATGAAATTTTACGACATACTATACTATTTTTTTTTTTCAAAACATTTTTGAAATACTATATGACTTTTTGAATGAAATTTTACGAGATTTTATACTATGACTTTTTTAAAAAAGAAATTGAGGGCGCCTGGGTTAGCTCAGTTGGTAGAGCGGGCGTCGATGCATTAAGGCTTGGTCCTGACCGCGGCGGCCCGGGTTCGAATTCGGCCTGTGGCCCTTTCCGCATCCACTCTCTCTCCCCCTTTCAAGACTCTATCCACTGTCCTGTCAATAAAAAAGGAAAATGCCCCCCAAAAAAAATAACTTTAAAAAAAAAAAAAGAAATCGAAATACTATACTATGACTTTTTTATGAAACTTTACGACAAACTACAGTATAACTTTTTTTATGTAATATTCAACATGCTATACTATGACTTTTTTTCGTTACATTTTTCGACATAGTATACTTTGACTTTTTTAATGAAATTTTACGACTTCTTTAATGAAATTTTAGGACATACTATACGATGACTTTTTTTCATTCAATTTTTCGACAAACTATACTTTTACTTTTTTTTCGTTAAATTTTACAACATGCTATACTATAACTTTTTGAATGAAATTTTACGACTTCTTTAATGAAATTGTACGACATGCTATACTGACTTTTTTAATGAAATTTTACGATACACTATAGTATGACTTTTTTTAAGAAGAAATCGAAATACTATTCTATGAAATTTTTTATGAAGTTTTACGACATACTATACTATGACTTTCTTTAATGAAATTTTACGAGATTCTATTCTGACCTTTTTTTATGAAATTTTACGACATACTATACTATTTTTTTTTTCAAAACATTTTTGAAATACTATACTATGACTTTTTTAATGAAATTTTACGAGATTTTATACTATGACTTTTTTTAAAAAGAAATCGAAATACTATACTATGACTTTTTTATGAAACTTTACGACATACTACAGTATAACTTTTTTTATGTAATATTCAACATGCTATACTTTGACTTTTTTTCATTAAATTTTTCAACATACTATACTATGACTTTTTTAATGAAATTTTTCGACAAACTATACTATGACTTTTTTATCATTAAATTTTACGACATACTATACTATGACTTTTTTAATAAAATTGTACGACATACTATACTACGACTTTTTTATCATTAAATTTTACGACATACTATACTACGACTTTTTTAATAAAATTTTACGACATACTATACTATGACTTTTTTATCATTAAATTTTACGACATACTATACTATGACTTTCTTTAATGAAATTTTACGAGATTCTATTCTGACCTTTTTTTATAAAATTTTACGACATACTATACTATTTTTTTTTTTCAAAACATTTTTGAAATACTATACTATGACTTTTTGAATGAAATTTTACGAGATTTTATACTATGACTTTTTTAAAAAAGAAATCGAAATACTATACTATGACTTTTTTATGAAACTTTACGACATACTACAGTATAACTTTTTTTATGTAATATTCAACATGCTATACTATGACTTTTTTTCGTTAAATTTTTCGACATAGTATACTTTGACTTTTTTAATGAAATTTTACGACTTCTTTAATGAAATTTTAGGACATACTATACGATGACTTTAATGACATTTTACGACATACTATACTATGACTTTTTATGAAATTTTTCGACAAACTATACTCTGACTTTTTTAAAAAAGAAATCGAAATAATATACTATGAAATTTTTTATAAAATTTTAAGACATGCTATACTATGACTTTTTTATCATTACATTTTTTGACAAACTATACTATGACTTTTTTAATAAAATTTTACGACATACTATACTAAAACTTTTTTATGAAATTTTTCGACAAACTACAGTATAACTTTTTTTATGTAATATTCAACATGCTATACTATGACTTTTTTTCGTTAAATTTTTCGACATAGTATACTTTGACTTTTTTAATGAAATGTTACGACTTCTTTAATGAAATTTTAGGACATACTATACGATGACTTTTTTTCATTCAATTTTTCGACAAACTATACTTTTACTTTTTTTTCATTAAATTTTACAACATGCTATACTATAACTTTTTGAATGAAATTTTACGACTTCTTTAATGAAATTGTACGACATGCTATACTGACTTTTTTAATGAAATTTTACGATACACTATAGTATGACTTTTTTTAAGAAGAAATCGAAATACTATACTATGAAATTTTTTATGAAGTTTTACGACATACTATACTATGACTTTCTTTAATGAAATTTTACGAGATTCTATTCTGACCTTTTTTTATGAAATTTTACGACATACTATACTATTTTTTTTTTCAAAACATTTTTAAAATACTATACTATGACTTTTTTAATGAAATTTTACGAGATTTTATACTATGACTTTTTTTAAAAAGAAATCGAAATACTATACTATGACTTTTTTATGAAACTTTACGACATACTACAGTATAACTTTTTTTATGTAATATTCAACATGCTATACTATGACTTTTTTAATAAAATTTTACGACATACTATACTGACTTTTTTATCATTAAATTTTACGACATACTATACTACGACTTTTTTAATAAAATTTTACGACATACTATACTACGACTTTTTTAATAAAATTTTACGACATACTATACTGACTTTTTTATCATTAAATTTTACGACATACTATACTACGACTTTTTTAATAAAATTTTACGACATACTATACTACGACTTTTTTAATAAAATTTTACGACATACTATACTGACTTTTATCATTAAATTTTACGACATACTATACGACTTTTTTAATAAAATTTTACGACATACTATACTACGACTTTTTTAATAAAATTTTACGACATACTATACTACGACTTTTTTAATAAAATTTTACGACATACTATACTGACTTTTTTATCATTAAATTTTACGACATACTATACTACGACTTTTTTAATAAAATTTTACGACATACTATACTACGACTTTTTTAATAAAATTTTACGACATACTATACTACGACTTTTTTAATAAAATTTTACGACATACTATACTATGACTTTTTTATCATTAAATTTTACGACATACTATACTATGACTTTCTTTAATGAAATTTTACGAGATTCTATTCTGACCTTTTTTTATAAAATTTTACGACATACTATACTATTTTTTTTTTTCAAAACATTTTTGAAATACTATACTATGACTTTTTGAATGAAATTTTACGAGATTTTATACTATGACTTTTTTAAAAAAGAAATCGAAATACTATACTATGACTTTTTTATGAAACTTTACGACAAACTACAGTATAACTTTTTTTATGTAATATTCAACATGCTATACTATGACTTTTTTTCGTTAAATTTTTCGACATAGTATACTTTGACTTTTTTAATGAAATTTTACGACTTCTTTAATGAAATTTTAGGACATACTATACGATGACTTTAATGACATTTTACGACATACTATACTATGACTTTTTATGAAATTTTTCGACAAACTATACTCTGACTTTTTTAAAAAAGAAATCGAAATAATATACTATGAAATTTTTTATAAAATTTTAAGACATGCTATACTATGACTTTTTTATCATTAAATTTTTTGACAAACTATACTATGACTTTTTTAATAATTTTACGACATACTATACTAAAACTTTTTTATGAAATTTTTCGACAAACTACAGTATAACTTTTTTTATGTAATATTCAACATGCTATACTATGACTTTTTTTCGTTAAATTTTTCGACATAGTATACTTTGACTTCTTTAATGAAATTTTACGACATACTATTCTGACCTTTTTTTATAAAATTTTACGACATACTATACTACTTTTTTTTTCCAAAACATTTTTGAAATACTATATTATGACTTTTTGAATGAAATTTTACGAGATTTTATACTATGACTTTTTTAAAAAAGAAATCGAAATACTATACTATGACTTTTTTATGAAACTTTACGACAAACTACAGTATAACTTTTTTTATGTAATATTCAACATGCTATACTGACTTTTTTAATGAAATTTTACGACATGCTATACTGACTTCTTTAATGAAATTGTACGACATGCTATACTGACTTCTTTAATGAAATTGTACGACATGCTATACTGACTTCTTTAATGAAATTGTACGACATGCTATACTGACTTCTTTAATGAAATTGTACGACATGCTATACTGACTTCTTTAATGAAATTGTACGACATGCTATACTGACTTCTTTAATGAAATTGTACGACATGCTATACTGACTTTTTTAATGAAATTTTACGATACACTATAGTATGACTTTTTTTAAGAAGAAATCGAAATACTATTCTATGAAATTTTTTATGAAGTTTTACGACATACTATACTATGACTTTAAAAAAAAAAAAATGTATGACAGACTATACTATGACTTTTTATGACCTATGGCCACATGGGGCCTCCTAAAGGGGATACTTTGTTGCCACAGATTAACGGTTTGGTTAATATCGAACACTGAGAACTAAGATGCAGTTCAGCAGCACAAACTACAACGTCAGTAATGAACAAAGTTAAATCAACACCTCTGACAGGAGTTGAGCATCAGAAGCTTCTTAAAGCATCGGCTGTTGAATTGGACTGCATCAGATCGTACAGGTGTTCCTAATAAACTGACCACTGAGTGCAATGACAGTACAGTAGTAAGAGTTAGTTAATTTGAGTTGAAGCAGGAGAACGGATTGAACACACGGGGTTTTTTTCAGCTATTTATTTTCAGTACTCAGCAGTAGGGGTTATAGTATATGGACAAGTTTTTCTGTTAAGAAATGAATTATCAAAACATAGTTTATAAAAGTGTATAGTAAGCATTACATATATATGCATGGAAACAAAACAATTTAAAACAAAAAAGGGGTTATAGTTGTTCAAAACCAAATCTTTTTCTTCTTCTTCTTCTCCTCTCTAAGAACTACTTGAAATGCAGGTGTGAACGTGTCCACTGAGAAAAACCAGAATCAAACATGGTGGAGGAGGAAGATGCAAAAATAAAAATAGAGAATGTACAGTTATTATTTCTGTGTTCTAGATCACATCGACTCCTACAGCACTTGACGGTCACTGCACGGCTTTGACTTTTATCTTTTTTAAACTAGCACCAGTGCTCCTGAAAACGCTGACAAACGGTGTTTTATAAACACACACAGAGGCATCCAAATAGTCAAAAAACGCAATTAAATATAAAGGAAAAAAAAAATAACACCAATAAATACAAGAGGTTACCATAAAAGTGTAACATAAAAAAGGTTCAAATGATGAGGACTGAATGCACTCCAGATAAAGAGGAGAATCAGAACCGTCCCTTTTCAATGTGAGTTTGATTTTTGTGAAACAGGAAGGAGGTGGGTGGGGGGGGTTCAGTCAACTCGGCGGAGAGATAAATATGGAAGAGAGGGATGATGGGAAGGCTCGACTGAGAAAGACCGTCACAACATCACTTGGTAAAAGGCAAGAAAAACACTTTCCATCGTTCTTAAATGTTCACGAGTTCAGAGTCAGTCATCTCCACAGAACAGGGGGATTGTGGGTATGGGGGGGGGGGTGTTTACATCAACACAGCTCTAAACTCACACATCCTAAAGACTAGCGCCGTCCATTACAAGTGTTAATAATAATAATAATCATAATATAAATAAATGCATTACTACAATGTTCTGTCGTCTTTTTTCCTTCTTATAAAAGAGGTGCTGTAGAGAATACAGTCAGAAGTACGATTACAATACAGGATCAAACAATATACACCTCCACTCCTCTCTCTCTGGGTTCTACCCATCCAGCTGGTTCCTTTCTCCTTTTTCAACCTGCAGACACACCTGGACCGGACCGGACCGGACCGGACCGCACAGCACAGGACCAGACCAGACCAGACCGGACCGGACTGCACAGGACCGAACCGGACCAGACCAGACCGGACCGGACCGGACCGCACAGGACCAGACCAGACCGGACCGGACCGGACCGCACAGGACCAGACCAGACCGGACCAGACGGGACCAGACGGGACGGATTCACCTCGTTCAGACAGACAGATTCACACACAGCAAGTATGAGACGGGATAACGGAGACGGGATAAGGGAGACTGGAGACGGGATAACGGTGACGGGACAAGTGTGACGGGATAAGGGAGACTGGAGACGGGATAACGGGATAAGGGAGACGGGATAACGGAGACTGGAGACGGGTGACGGGATAAGGGAGACTGGAGACGGGATAACGGAGACTGGAGACGGGATAACGGGATAAGGGTGACGGGATAACGGAGACGGGTGACGGGATAAGGGAGACTGGAGACGGGATAAGGGAGACTGGAGACGGGATAACGGGATAAGGGAGACGGGATAACGGCGACTGGAGACGGGTGACGGGATAAGGGAGACTGGAGACGGGATAACGGGATAAGGGTGACGGGATAACGGAGACGGGTGACGGGATAAGGGAGACTGGAGACGGGATAAGGGAGACTGGAGACGGGATAACGGGATAAGGGAGACGGGATAACGGCGACTGGAGACGGGTGACGGGATAAGGGAGACTGGAGACGGGATAACGGGATAAGGGAGACGGGATAACGGAGACTGGAGACGGGTGACGGGATAAGGGAGACTGGAGACGGGATAACGAAGACTGGAGACGGGTGACGGGATAAGGGTGACTGGAGATGGGATAAGGGAGACGGGATAAGGGAGACGGGATAACGGAGACTGGAGACGGGATAAGGGAGACTGGAGACGGGAAAAGTGACGGGATAACGGAGACTGGAGACGGGTGACGGGATAAGGGTGACGGGATAACGGAGACTGGAGACGGGTGACGGGATAAGGGTGACGGGATAACGGAGACTGGAGACGGGTGACGGGATAAGGGTGACGGGATAACGGAGACTGGAGACGGGTGACGGGATAAGGGAGACGGGATAACGAAGACTGGAGACGGGTGACGGGATAAGGGTGACTGGAGACGGGATAACGGAGACTGGAGACGGGATAAGGGAGACTGGAGACGGGATAAGGGAGACTGGTGACGGGATAAGGGAGACTGGAGACGGGAAAAGTGACGGGATAACGGAGACTGGAGACGGGTGACGGGATAAGGGTGACGGGATAACGGAGACTGGAGACGGGTGACGGGATAAGGGTGACGGGATAACGGAGACTGGAGACGGGTGACGGGATAAGGGTGACGGGATAACGGAGACTGGAGACGGGTGACGGGATAAGGGTGACAGGATAAGGGTGACGGGATAACGGAGACTGGAGACGGGTGACGGGATAACGGAGACTGCAGACGGGTGACGGGATAAGGGAGACTGGAGACGGGTGACGGGATAAGGGAGACGGGATAACGGAGACTGGAGACGGGATAAGGGAGACGGGATAACGGAGACTGGAGACGGGTGACGGGATAACGGAGACTGGAGACGGGTGACGGGATAAGGGAGACGGGATAACGGAGACTGGAGACGGGTGACGGGATAAGGGAGACTGGAGACGGGATAACGGAGACTGGAGACGGGTGACGGGATAACGGAGACGGGTGACGGGATAATGGAGACTGGAGACGGGTGACGGGATAAGGGAGACTGGATAACGGAGACTGGAGACGGGATAACGGAGACTGGAGACGGGTGACGGGATAACGGAGACTGGAGACGGGATAACGGAGACTGGAGACGGGTGACGGGATAATGGAGACTGGAGACGGGTGACGGGATAAGGGAGACGGGATAATGGAGACTGGAGACGGGTGACGGGATAAGGGAGACGGGATAACGGAGACTGGAGACGGGATAACGGAGACTGGAGACGGGTGACGGGATAAGGGTGACGGGATAACGGAGACTGGAGACGGGATAAGGGAGACTGGAGACGGGTGACGGGATAAGGGTGACGGGATAACGGAGACTGGAGACGGGATAAGGGAGACTGGAGACGGGTGACGGGATAAGGGTGACGGGATAACGGAGACTGGAGACGGGATAAGGGAGACGGGATAACGGAGACTGGAGACGGGATATCTTGTTCTGAACTGGACCTCGAACATCAAGACTCAACAGAAACATTCAGAAACGATTTGACTCCATGTAAAGCGTCCTCCATATCAGGGTCTGTCTCTTTAAGACATCTGGACATGTTTTGTTTACGTTTAAAAAGACAAACGCTGGCTGAAATCTTTTTTTTTTTTTATGTACCAGCTTCAAAAAGTTTAATTTAACACGACCACCTACAGCAGCATGGAAGCTCCAACTGATCGGAGAAACTTACGGTCCACTTTCTACCTTTTTCTGGAGCTTTCACCCACATCACACAGTCTTCATTACTGGACATTTTGCTTTTAAATTTCCGTCCATCAGAACTTCTCGTCAGTGCCGGCTTCACAGTGGAACCCTCTTCTACTGACCATGTCCGTCCGGTCACACTGATCACTACGAGCGGACGGTTATTAGAAACCAGATTACCGACTAACGGGAGACGGGCGCCGGTCTGCATGAGCTTCACTTTGAGGGCATTACGTCATCGTGTGTTATCGATCCACCTGACGAGGGCGGCTTCCACCACAGTGGCCCATGATATCAATGTGCAGTTTTTAGGGATGCACCGATACCCGATACTGTGCTCATGTACTCGTACTCGCAAAACGGCTCCGATACAACGGCACCGATACCACTTTATGGCAGCGTGACATTAACCTCTTGTCACCATCTTTCGGGTCCTATCGCACGCGCTCACGCTCCACCTCCCCGACGGTAGTGGCGAGACGGGGAGGACTTTCATTGCGCCACGGGGTTTTGCTTGCACCCTCTGACTCACGCGTGCGTTAGACTCATTGGTCCGTGTTTCAAGACGGGTCGGGTGGGTTGCAGACATAGCTGCAGACCCCTGGCGCCTTTTACGCGGGCCGAGCCCCGCCCTGGGGGGCACTAAGGACAGTCCGCCCCGGTGACACTTTGTCCACGGTCCCGGGAAGCAACTTCGACCCGAGCCTTTCCAAGCCGACCAAGAGCCGATGGCAGCGCACCGCCTCGTGTGTCGCTCACACCCTCCAGCTGGCTGTTAACGAGGGTCTTTAGGCACAGAGAAGTACTCGTATCGGTACTCGGTATCGGAGAGTACCCAAATGTAAGTACTTGTACTCGGTCTGATATAAAGTGGTATCGGTTCATCCCTAGTTGGTTTTAAAATGTTTTTCCAGATGTATGAAAAGACCCAAAGTGAACACTGTAACAAACTACTTGATGTCTCGAGCTTTCTGATCACTAGAAGCGGTTTCCACTGTAGTAACTTAACATTGTTCCATCTGTGGATGAAGACCATGTGGTGAATCCTCAGTAGAAGCTACTCAGGACCTGGAGATCGATGTGTAGAAAGGTTGTTTACTACGTTAACGGAGGAACAGCTGGTTGTCGCGGCTTCTTAATTATCTACGATGAGGAGATTATTCCACCTCGTGCTGCTGTAGACGATGATCTGAGCGCCACGCATATAAAGTACACGGTTACTGCTGAACACACCTGTAACACACTTCTGCTACTGTTGGATCTGGAGGTGTGAACAAGGCATCATCATCATCAAACACACACACACACACACACACACACACACATACACATACACACATACACACATACAACCAGACCAGCGTCCCGTCTTCAGCCCTAAAAGCTCCCACAAGTCATTGCTGCCTCCCGTCAAACCATTCAGGCACAAAAAAAGGAAAAACAAACCGAACCTCTCCGTCTTCGGCACCTACATGTTGGTCATAAATAACAACACTTTGTTTAGACCGACTCGGTCAGAATATGGTTTAAAAACATTGTGACGAAGGCCACCAGAAGATTTCATCAACACAAAGACTCCCTATAAACATCATGAGAGCTGGGATGGAGGCGGGAAAAACCAACTGCAATACAGGACCAATCAGCTCCCGGGGTGGACATGGACACGATGGCTCCAAAAACAAGCACAAGACTTCCTCACGCCTTCATCTGGACCCTCACAGCAGCTCTGACAACCACGCCACTACCACGGGACGCATCAGTCTTTACAAGCCGAGCCGGGCTTCAACAGAAAGTCTGGTTACAGCTCGGTTGCCGCCGCTCCAGAGAAACAGCTCAGCGTCACGGGGCAGCATGCAGCAGAGAGTAAGGCAGCTGGAGTGAACTCATGTCTGTCTACAGTCCATGTCTGCCTGTCTGTCTGCCTGTCTGTCCGTCTGTCTGTCTGTCAGAGGGACGACCAGGACCTCGAGGGAACGTCCGTGAAGGAAGCCTCAGCTCAGGAAGGCTGGTGTGTGTGTGTGTGTGTGTGTGTGTGTGTGTGTGTGTGTGTGTGCGTGTGCAGCTTCGTCCGTCCTGCTTTGCGAGTCTGTTTTCTGTCTGCAGGACGTCGACCGAGTCTGAGCTTCCTGTCCTTCACACACACACACACACACACACACACACACACACACTACAGCCACACATGGACAATGAGGAAGAGGAGGGTGAGCAGGAGGAAGAGCTACGTTTTGGCACCTCCAGAAACCTTGGCATGTGACTGCACCTCCCCCCCCCTCCCCACGTCTCACCCAACCCCTCCCCCCACCCTCATCCCTTAGCTTATATGAAGGGGCCGCCGGGCATACCCAGGAAGTTGGGCGCCATGGGGCGCGGCGCCGTCGAGCCGCTCCAGTGCACCTTCATGTGGTGTCTCAGGTTGGACTTGGACGAGAAGCGCTTGTCACACTGCTGGCAGGAGAACGGCTTCTCCTTGGTGTGGATGCGGCGGTGGCAGATGAGTTGGGTGGACACCCGGAAGGACTTGCCGCAGTCGGGGCACTGGTAGCGTTTGGGCTCGGTGTGGATCCGGCGGTGGTTCTTGAGGGACATGAGGTTGGGGAACTCCTTCTGGCAGGAGTTGCAGAAGTAGGTCCCGGTCTTGTGGCTGTTCTTGTGGTTGAGCAGGGAGCTGGCGTGGCGGTAAGACCGGCCACACTGATCGCACACATGGGATTTGATGACCTCACCGTGGCCCCCGCGGCTGCGGGCTTTGACCACGCTGCCGGGGTTGAGTCCTTGCTCTTGCATCAAGGTGAGGTCCAGGCCCGACCCCCAGCCCAGCTCCTGGGAGCCCCCCTGTCGGGGCTGCTGGGGTCTGGGCTGGCGGGGCTGCGGCACCTGGCCGTGGGTGATCTCCATGTGGAGCCGGAAGCTGGCCTGCGTGGGAAAGGCTCGCTGGCAGGACCGGCAGGTCAGCTCCCGCTGTTTCTGGTGGACGCGTCGGTGGTTGTACAGCTGGGAGGAAACACGGAAGGCCTTGCCGCAGTCGTGGCAACGGTGGCGCCGTGTCTCTGAGTGGATACGGCGGTGGTTCTTCAGGGCGAGCAGGTTGGAGTAGGTCTTGAGGCACACGGCGCAGTGGTAGATGCCGACGGTGTGGGTGTTCTTGTGATTGAGGAGGGAGCTGGCGTGGCGGTAGGAGCGGCCGCATTGATCACATCTGTGCTGAGACAAACAGGAAACAACAAGGGGGGGGGGGACGAGGGACGGGACAGAAGGACCGATTAGTAACGGAAGAGGGTAGTTTGCTTTCACTGTTCTGTCCAAGTTAACCTCACTGACTGGTTCCCACTTTTTCTTTACAGTTATTCAAATATCTTAGCTGTTGTTCATACAGGTATATGATCTGAAATCCGGCTTAAACTACTACAAAGTGGTGTACCATTTAAAGTTATCATTTCTACACAGGTCATAGGGGAGAGGACTGCTGGGTGGGGGGGGGACATTGGAGGTTAATGGGGGGGGTTGGGAGGTATCTGCTGCTCCCTGCACTGCACAAATAGACACAAGCTTCAAACGGCTTCATTCACAGATCTGCCGTCAGCCTTCGTTTGGGTGATTACTGAATGTAATGATGAGAGATCCACCTCGACCACGTCGAACTAGAGCTGGAGTAAAGAACCCTTTAGCTGTTACGGATCAGAACCTCTAGACATGTGCAGTGCAGCTAGCTCCAAATACGTCCTAATCTTCCCTATGAGCCCCGTCACAGAGCTGTGTTTACTAGTCTAAGAACAATCAGAGACTACAATCAGATCAGAACAAGAGCAAGAAACATCAGTACTTAAGATTTAATATGCTACACAAAAATAACAATCTGTTTTCTCAGGAAACAAAGCATGAAAACAACACATCTGAACATGAAGGCAGCCTAAACAAACTAGAATGTGTGAGATATGCTAACTGAAAGCAAATGGGGTTGACTTATCTGGTCTCTCCACTAATTCAATTTGTCCAAACTTCAGAAAAATCCGAATTCCGGCACGCGTATGGTCCCAAGGAAGCCGGATTGGAGATCATATACCTGTAATAGACACGTAGAGACCTAAATTTATCTTCACTATTTCGTTTTCAACTTCGAAGAATCACAAACAACTGACGAGAACTCACGTGTACCGACACTCTTCGCCCTCTCCCGCGGGTGCAGTGGCCTTCCTCCTGACTTCCATGCCTACCTGGTTGTCCCCGCAGCGGTGCCTGGCTAGACCGGACCTCCCCTGGAAGCTCTTCCCACAGGTGGGGCAGCCGAAGGGGGTCGCGCCCTCCTCGTGGACCTTCTGGTGGTTTCGGAGGAACCTGGCCAGCCGGAAGGCTTTCCCGCACGTGTGGCAGATGTGCTTCTTCCGCTGCGTGTGGATGCGCATGTGGTTGCGTAGCGCCATGTAGTTGGTGTAGGGCTTGTCGCAGAAGTTGCACCGGAAGTTGCCCGTCTTGTGGGTGTGCTTGTGGTTCAGCAAGGAGCTGGCATGTTTGTAGGCACAGCTGCACAGGTCGCAGGCGTAGGGCCTCTCATCAGAGTCCAGGTCCACGGAGCTCCTCTCCAAGCTGATGTTGGTAGAGCTGTTGGTGGACGAGGATGAAGGCAGGTGCTGGGCTGGGCAGTCGTGGGCCGCGAGCTCATCGGCCGTGGTAAAGCCTTCACAGCATCCGTCGCACTCAAAGTCCATCTGGACCCCGGGGCCCTGCGGCCCTTTGCACAGGCCGGCGGTAGTGTGGGTGGCGAGCTGCCTCTGGGTGCGGAAGCCTTTCCCGCATTCTTGGCAGTTGTGCTTCTTCTGGGCGAAGTGGAGACGCAGATGGTTCTTCATCGCCAGCCTGTTGGGGTACGTAGAGTTGCACACATTACAGTGGTACTCCCCGATCTTGTGAAGGTTCTTGTGGTTGGCCAGGCTGCCGGCGTGTCGGTACGTCTTGCCGCATTCTTCACAGGCGAAAGGCCGCCGTCCGGTTTCTGCCGGGTCAAACTTCTGGGGCCTGGAGGTTCCGGCTGAGGAGTAGGGCTTCTTGAACCCCTGATGGCTGTATTTCGCGGCCATCGCCTGACCCTTCGACGACTCTCCTCTCATCGTCTGCATCTGAGACGGGCCGGGCTGCTGGAAGCGAGAACCGTTGGGGCCGGTCCGAACCAGGCCTTTGGCTCGGTGCTCCTCGTGGAGACGGAGGTGGTTGATCAGCTGCTTTTGGATCTTGAAAGCCTTGCCACATTCTTCACACTTGTGCCTGCAGCAAACAAACACAATAGAAAACACAATAAAGTCTCAGGAAACACACGACACATAGAAACGTAGATCAACACGACCCTCGTTATTTATGAGCCAGGGGTCAAACTCCTGGTACAATGGTGTCAGGATCAACTGAAGTCCAACAGGTTTGGACTCAGAGCAGATACATTTCTAAACGTCCCTAATAGTGGTGTCACGATTCTCCAAATCTACAATTCGATTGGATTGAAACATGCCGTTGTTAGACTACGGAGTCTTCATTCCTAAACTGGTTTCAGGTCCTGACAACTGTCATTTACACTTTCAACCAGGGTGTAAGCAAAACCCCGTGGCGCAATCAAAGTGAGGGCCGGCGTGCGCCGGCTGAGTTGGGATCCTGACCCAGCGGGGTCGGGCGCACCACCGGCCCTTCTCGCCCGCACCGTCGGGGAGGTGGAGCGTGAGGACCCGAAAGATGTTGACGAGAGGTTAACGTCACGCTGCTGTAAAGTGGTATCGGAGCCGTTTTGTGAGTACGAGTACATGAGCACAGTATCGGACCCGATACCCGATACTGGTATCGGTGCATCCTACTTTCAACAAAAAGAAGATCCACTGGATGGCAGGAGGGGACTTTACAACAACAGCTAGAGTTTCTCAGAGTTTATGATGCACACCTGAATGCACCACGACATCCCTGTTGGCGCCTACATGGTTCACACTACGGCGAGCATGAACACTGCTTTACCGTAATAAGACACGTGGACACACAGTGGATTTAAAATGGAGTTCACTGAGCTCGATTTTCTTTGGTTGCTTCAGTCTCTTAATCTTCAGCAGCCGACAAACTCTAGTCTTCCTGCCGACGATGAGTTTGTTGTTTCTGTAACTCACGGGGAGGCACAATGTCTCCACTGCGGTGACTTCAGGGAAGCAAAAGGTTTTTACAGTTCCGGTGTTTCTCCGTCAGTGGCTGTGTTGTCACCGGTAAGATACGCTGTGTGATGTTCTTTCCAATGAATGTCTGTCTACTTTCGTTTTGCTTTTTGCACCGTGTTGTATCTTGATTTTTGTTTTTTACTGCTGCTTGTTGTTTCTGCTCTATCCCCTCTGCTGCTGTACACTGCACGTCCCCACTGTGGGACTAACAAAGGAATATCTGATCTGATTTTATGAAGCTGCTTGTTACCTAAATACAACTTTTTATAGTCAGTCAGTCAGTCAGATTTGTCCATATTGAGTTATCAATGCTGATCCCAGGAGTAGGGATGCACCGATTGCAAAATTATGGGCTGATACCGATGTTTAAAATAACAATTTGGCCGTAATCAATGTTTTTGTTGTTTTTTATTTCCCTCTTGTTCCAGGGAACCAAAGACCTCTTCATTATATAAAATAACTCCGTTACGCTGTTATAAAGTCATTTCACGGTCTCTGAATCAGACTAATGTATGAAACAACCTTTATTATAACCTTCTTTAAAAATAAAACCCACCGCAAATAACCGGCACAATTGATGCAACACAACAGATCGGCCGCCACCATCGCCGAATGTCATGTTATTTGCCAAGAGTCCGATGGCGGTCAACGAGGCGAATATCAGACTCTGGCTGTATTCGAAACCGCATACTATACTAGTAGTACGTACTGATTTGGCCAAAATGTAGTATGCAGTATGCAGTATGTAGTATGTAGTATGTAGTATGCAGTATGCAGTATGTAGTATGCAGTATGCAGTATGTAGTATGCAGTATGTAGTATGTAGTATGCAGTATGCGAACAAAAGCAAAATCTCCAGTATGCCAGAAATACCCGGATGACGTACTGATTTGGAAAAATTCTCCAGTATGCATCGGACCAGTCTATCTCGCCTA
The DNA here is from genome assembly GCF_043250625.1 of Sebastes fasciatus. Classification (NCBI taxonomy): domain Eukaryota; kingdom Metazoa; phylum Chordata; class Actinopteri; order Perciformes; family Sebastidae; genus Sebastes; species Sebastes fasciatus. Next base: position 34,484,809 of record NC_133807.1, on the reverse strand, counting down.
CTGTATCCCACAATGCAAAGCGGCGGAACAGCACAGGCTGCGGGTATAAAAACAGCAGCCAGAAGCTGCTCTTTTTTTACGTTTTCTGTACCCATTTCAACACTAAATTCACTTCTGAACGTTTTTGAGGCGAGAAATCAACTGTTTAGATTATTAATATCGGCAGTTTTACGAAGTTAGATGGCGAATTGAACATTTGTTCCACCGTTGTCGGAGTTTAGAAGCTCCACAGAATACCGTGACAGCCAGCGAGCGCCTGCCCGGGTCGCTGCCAGCAAGCCGGGTAGTCACGCTCAGAGACCGCTATGAGCTGCTGGAGCTCTCTAGAGACCGGTCTGTAGACGAGAGGCTTTGATTTCCTTGTTGACGGATAGTTTGTTTAAATATCACAACACAGATGTCCATTATAAATTAACAGGAAACTGTGTTTATTTGCCTTTTTGGAGTTAAAAAGCTCCACAATCACCCGCGGGCGGAGCTCGCTGGAGAGCCGGCCAGTGACGCTCACAGAGCGGCTGCAGAGCAGCAGAGTGGCGAGGGAAGATGAGAGGAGAGGAAGAGGAGAGGAGAGAGAAGAGGAAGAGGAGAGAGAAGAGGAGAGGAGAGGAAGAGGAGAGAGGAGAGGAGAGGAGAGAGAAGATGAGAGGAGAGAGAAGAGGAGAGGAAGAGGAAGAGGAGAGAGAAGAGGAGAGGGAAAGAGCAGCTTCTGACGGGGCAGAGAGGTTCCTGATGAGACAACATGTCTCTAATATCTGGAGGGAGATCAGTCCTTTTGCTGTAACTGAAAAAGCAGTTTGAGTAAAGTAAACGTTGTGGATGAATGTTTTATATTTCCCGTCTCTCCTCGTTGATGATCCTGTTTGTCGGACTTCTTTATGAGCTGTCAGAATAAATAGTTTAAACCTGCAGTATCTTATAAAGTAAACAAGCACAACATAAACAACAACATCAAAGTTGTATTTTTTGATAATATTGTAATAGTGGTACAAGTTAGTTTTTTTGTCCTGTGCTTTAAGAGCTGGTTTGAAGGCTTAAGCCTCGTCTAGCATACTGCTAAATACATCACTTTAACTGTCACATACTGCATACTACTGAGGAACGCAGTATACAGTATGTACTGTATACTGCATACTGCGCTCCTCAGTAGTATGCAGTATACAGTATGTACTGTATACTGCATACTGCGCTCCTCAGTAGTATGCAGTATACAGTATGTACTGTATACTGCGCTCCTCAGTAGTATGCAGTATGCGGTTTCGAATACAGCCTCTGACTAATCTCTAATCTCTGACTACATAAATGCTGAAAATCAAACACTTTTACTGGATTCATTTAGAGATTTTACCAACTTAAAGTCCCTAGAAGTGGATGATTCTACTTGCTCCCTTCATGGTCTAGAGGTAAACAAGTTAACAACAATCAATAAATCACAATATAGAATCACAATACTGATCAATATCAATGCATATCTAATCAGCACCCAGGTATGGTGATAGCATTGATCAGGAGGTGGATCATCCAGCACTAAGTCCCGCATACGAGGCGGTGCGCCGGGAACGGCTTGGAAAGGCTCGGGGCGAAGGTGGCTCGCGGCCCAAGCTTTACAGCGCTCCCCGCCCGGACCTCGCCGCACCGTGACGGGGCGTTCTCTCTCCCCGCCGGGAGGAACGGGACCCCCTGCTCCCGGTGCGACTGTCGACCGGGGCAGACTGTCATCAGTGCGCCCCAACCTCGTCCACCCGATCCGTCTCGAAACACGGACCAAGGAGTCTAACGCAGGGGCGAGTCAGAGGCTGCAAACAAAACCTCGTGGTGCAATGAAAGTGAGGGCCGGTGCGCGCCGGCTGACGTGCGATCCCGGCCCAGAGGGGGTCGGGTGCACCACCGTAAAGTGGTATCGGTGCCGTTGTATCAGAGCCGTTCTGCCAGTACGAGTACGAGTACATAAGCATAGTATCGGACCCGATACCGGTATCGGTGCATCCCTAGAAAGAACTACAGTTCATGCCAACTCATGATAGAAGTGTGCCGTCTGTACGGGAGGATGTGAAATCTCTCATTTCTGGCAAAACGTTATGGTAGAGATGGGAAAATGTGATTCGTGATTAACATTTGAAAATCAATTAAAGTTATTGTTTAACTGTAAATCGTGACATTGACTCATTTACTGTCCTTAAAACATCAGTATCGAATCAGTCGGTCTTCAGAAGGTCTCATAAAAACATCTGACCTTTCAACCAGCTGGTTGGACCAGCTCACCGCCGGATAGAGATACAGACAACACACGGATAGAGATAATGACAACACACGATGTAAGATGAAGTACTGAAGAGGCAATTCAATAATCAATAAGTGAACCTTGATTGTGAAAAAAACTAGATTAAGTTCATTCAACATAGATATAATCAAAACATCACAACACATCTTGTGTCTTGTCTTTAAACATAAACTTCAGCATCCAACTTAAAACTAGGGATGCACCGATACCCGATACCAGTATCGGGTATCGGGTCCGATGCTGTGCTCATGTACTCGTACTGACAAAACGGCTCCAATACAACGGCACCGATACCACTTTACGGTGGTGCACTCGACCCTGCGGGGCCGGAATCCCACCTCAGCCGGCGCCGGCCCTCACTTTCATTGCACCACGGGGTTTTGCTTGCACCCTCTGACTCGCGCGTGCGTTAGACTCCTTGGTCCGTGTTTCAAGACGGGCCTGGTGGGTTGCCGACATCGCCGCAGACCCCTGGCGCCCGTTACGTGGGCCGAGCCCGCTCTGGGGGCACAACGCGGTCGGGGCGCACTAAGGACAGTCCGCCCCTGTGACGCTTTGTCCATGGCCCCAGAAAGCACCTTCGCCCCGAGCCTTTCCAAGCCGACCAGGAGCCGGTCGCAGCGCACCGCCTCGTATGCGGGACTCCCCAGCCTGCCGTGTGTCGCTCACACCCTCCAGCTGGCTGTTAACGAGGGTCTTTAGACACAGAGAAGTACTCGTATCGGTACTCGGTATCGGAGAGTACCCAAATTTAAGTACTGGCACTCGGTCTGATATAAAGTGATATCTGTGCATCCCTATTTAAAACATCTTTAAAACATCTGCCCAAATGAAATAAGAGCGGTCAGAAGGAGGACCTACCTCTTCAGGTCGAAGTGGGTCCTTTGGTGATTCTTGAGAGCCAGCAGGTTGTAGTAGCGTTTCTGGCACACCAAGCAGCGGAAGACGCCCGTCTTATGGGACTTCTTGTGGTTAAGGAGTGAGCAGGGGTGTCTGTATCCTCGCCCACATTGGTCGCACTTGTGAGGCTTGTCGCTTTGGTCAACCATCGGCCTACGTCCGTCGCCACCGACGTCACGGCTTCCTCCGGCAACTCCGCCGCCGCCGGCGCCACCGTCTCCTCCAGACATCCCTTTGGCTCCGTTATGGCCCTGCTTGCTCAGCGAGCTGCTCCGATTCTTACCGGGGCACAGGTGGGTGATCAGGTGGTGGCGGTCGGCAAAAAACATGCCACAGTCGACACAGATGTGGTTGCGTCCGTCCATCTTGTCGTTGCCGTTAGCCGCGCTGCCTACGATACTCTGCTGCTGGCCGTCCGGCCTCTGAGGGCCGTGGACTAACTGGTGATTCAGGAGGTCCTGCTTCCTGGAGAAGCTCTGGCCACAGGTGGAGCAGATCATCCTCCACTCCTGCTCCAGGCTGGAGGGTCCTGGTGCTGTTGGGTTATTGGCATGGCTACGCAGGTGGCTCCTGAGGGCTCTGAGGCTGGCGTAGTGGTTGCCGCACACCGAACACTGATACACTTCTCCGTCATCTTCTTCGTCTTTGTCGTTGCTACCCATCCTCTTTCCTCCGCTCTGGGAGTACTGTCGCTGGCTGCTGCCTTCCTTCAGGCTGCTGGAGCTCCCAGCGGGCAGCGAGGTTCCACTGGAGCCGTGGTAGCTCATGTTGCCCATGAAACCGTTGGACATGTTGCTCTGCTGCTGTTGCGGCTGCTGGCCACGACGGGGACACATGTGCGATTTGATGCCGGATACGTCTCCATACATCTCGCCGCAGTCGGCACACACGTGTCTGTCGGCCTGACGGTGAGCAGAGTTGCTCTGGGAGAGCGAGCTGCCGTCGAACCGATCGTGGAACTCGAGAGAGTCCAACCCGCTGCTGTGGCCGCCGTCGGGTACAAAGTGGGCAGCATCACCCAGATTTCCTGGCAGTGAGATCGGAGTGGTGGCGCCACTGCCTTCCTGGACGTAGCTCGGCTGGGAGTCCAGTGTTAGCGGCTCTGGAGACAGCCAGTCGTTGCTGTCGTTGTTAAGCGGCTGGTTGGAGGAGCGCCCCTTGTGGCTCCGTAGGTGGCTGTGTAGCGCTGCGAGGTGAGGGTACTGCTTACAGCAGATGGTGCACTGGTAGTGGCCTGTCTGATGGCAGCGTTTGTGGTTGACCAGGCTTCCTGCGTGCCGGTAGCTTTTGCCGCACTCCCCGCACTTAAAGCGCCGCTCTCCGTCGTCCGGAGAGTTGGCCTGGGGCACGCGGCCTCCGGCGGGAGAAGACACCGAGCCCTGTGAACCGGAGCTTAGCGTGTCTGAGTTGAGGATGGAGCTGTCCTGGCCATGGGAGGCAGGGTGGGGGTCATGGGTCAGATAGTGGACCTTCAGGGTGTCCAAATCTGGGTGTCCTGCGCCACAGTATGCGCATGTGTAGATGGGATTGTTGACCGGAGGGCCCATTATGGGGTCATAGGGACCTCGTTTGTCACTGGGCAGGGGCGGCAGGGGCAGAGGGTCTCCCAGAGCGGGGGTGTACGCCGGGGATCGAACCGCACTCAGATTGTGGGGCATGATGCCGGGGAAACTGCGTGGCAGGCCGAGGGAGGGCGTGGCGGCGTTGTGCAGCAGGATGTGCTCCTGAAAGTCTGTCTTATTCGGCAGCGCTATCTGGCACAGGTGGCAGAAACACGAGGCGGTGTCGCCGCTCTGGGACGACTGGGTACCGCTGCTGCGCTCCGAGCCGTGGAGGCTGCCGCTGCCGCCGCCGCTGCTCACCATGGAGGCGCCGGGGGTCTTGAACTTCGAGTGAGTTCTCTCGTGGCTGTTTAGGGCAGCCAGGTTGCTAAACTGTTTAAAACACACAGAGCACTTAAAAGTTCCTTGCTGGTGACACTTCTTGTGGTTCACCAGACTACCGTGGTGCCGGTAGGTCCGGTCACACTGATCACACTTGAACGGTCTGTCCCAGGCGTCGTCAGATTCAGGGGAGCCTTTCTTCCCGTGGTCGTCTGTCTGGTGGCTTTGTAGGACACTATGTCCCATACCACTATTATTCAAATGAGAGCGCCCAAACCCGTCCGAGAGGTCCTGGGCGAGACCGTAGTCCCTCTCGTCGTGTCCCGCTTCTTCGGGCACTTCTTCGCTCTCTTCCTCAGTGTGTGCACTACTGGGGGACAATGTATGGATACGGAGGTGGTTCTTTAAAGCCACGGCGTTGGGCAGCGTGCGCGTACACACGGGACACTGGAATGAACCCACCTCGTGGGACTTCTTATGATTAGCTAGGCTAGCTGCGTGCTTGTAAATGCGGCCACACTGTTCACACTCGAATCGTCCGTTCTCTTCTTGCTGATAATGTGCTTTCATATGTTCTAGAAGACTTGGAGTACTCGGACAAACCATATCACACTCTTTACAGGGGAAACCCTTGGCACGACTCATATCATGCATTGCCATAGTACTCTAAAGCCAATCGGTTGGAGGGAGTCACAGTTCACAACACAGCCATGAACAGTGACGGGAGGGAGGAGGAGGAAGAGGAGGAGGAAGAGGGGCTTAGCTCTTCAGCTGAGGGCGGCCATTTTCTCCCCAGTGCAGATCCAGCCAATCGGGGCCCACCGTGGGAGGTGGCGGGCCTGCGTGGGGTCGCACCAGCCAATGAGGTATCACTATGGAGACAAGAATAAGAACAGAGGAGGGTTACTTGAAGAGCAACTTAATACCACACATGGAGTTAAACTGAGGTGTTTAGTGGAGGCAGAATATTTCTAACGCTGGTTAGCAAGAAAATACGAGTTTCTCCCAATATGTACCGTCACTCACCCGTCACTCACCCGTCACTCACCCGTCACTCACCCGTCACTCACTCTCCAGGAGGAAGAAATTAAGTATGAGCATGAATGATTGACAGGTCTAATACTGACACACTACTGTTTGTTCCTGACATCACGTGACGCTCTGACGGAGGACGCTCTGACAGCGGAGGCTCTGACGGAGGACCCTCTGACAGAGGACGGAGGACGCTCTGACGGAGGACACTATGACGGAGGACGGACTGACGGAGGACGCTCTGACGGAGGACGCTCTGACGGAGGACGCTCTGACGGAGGACGCTCTGACGGAGGACGCTCTGACGGAGGACGCTGCAGCTGCTGTCTGAACAACAACATCCTATACATCACTGGTTCCCAGCCTGAGGGTCCAGACCCCCACTAGGGGTCTGTCAGAGCTCCACGGGGGGTCGTGAGGCCTTCTCGACTTTATGGGGTGTAAAATAACTTCAGTTGGCATTTAGGGGTGTCACGACTCGATTTGACTTTCAATTTTACGGTCACGATTCGATTCTACTCTATTTAAACATGAACGATTTAAACACGCCGTTGTTAGAGTAGATCAGGGGTCAGCGACCTTTACTATCAAAGAGACATTTTAGACAAAAAAATAAAAAAATCTGTCTGGAGCTGCAAAAGATGTGATCAATGTGATGAAGGAAACACAGTTTATAGTCTAAGTATATAGAATATAAGTCTAATGCAGTGAGGGCCAAAGAGACAATGTACTACGTGTGGCCCTAATGTATTAGGAGATGCTGGATGCTGACCGCTGGACTAGAAACATCAACAGATCCTTCAGGCTACCGAGATTTAATCACAGTATATATTTTAAGGAAAGTGATGGTTAATATAGCTTCGATCTTTATTATTATTCTATTAATATTATTGTTATATTTATTACCATGTTTCTTATTGCAATTACGGTTATTATTATCATTCTTATTATTATATTTATTATTATTATAATAATAAATATTATTATTATTATAAATATTATTATTATTATTAGTGGTAGTATTAATATTATCATTATTATTATGCTGATTTATTATTGTTATTGTCCCTATCATAAAGCAGTAGACACACAGGTCAGTGATCAGATCAGTAGTGATCAAAGTGACCGTTTTAACAGGTTGATCTGTAATCAGATTACAGCAGGCGGCCACGTTAATCTGAACAAACACTCTCACACCAAGTTACACTCAAGGACTCCTCAATGACTTTCAAGGTCTCCAAAGTCACACGTCATCTGATCCTGCACCACATACCATGATATACAATAATACAGCAGAAGACACACTAATCCATGAATCCATAACAATCTCTATGATCTCATTCAGACTAGTTCTCCTCGAAAAACTGCTGCTGAGACAAAATCTGATGTCACTTTGAGGCTACGGGAAGCAAGACGGACATTTTTTAGACAGTTTAGTTTATATATATAAATAATATGCACCGATCTGCCATAATATGAGGTCAGCCTGGTCACCCTGACCGGTCCCCATACCAACAACCTGCTCCTCACTGTGTGTTCTGACACCTTTCTATCAGAACCAGCATTAACTCTTTCATCAGTTTGAGCTCCAGTAGTTCTTCTATTGGATCAGACAACACGGGCCAGCCTTCACTCCCACCCACCCCCCATCAATGAGCCTCGGGTCTGACCCTATCACCGGTTCACCGGTTCTCCTTCCTTGGACCACTCTGGGTAGGTCCTGACCCCTGCAGACCGGGAACATCCCACAAGAGCTGCAGTTCTGGAGATGCTCTGACATATCAATGTTATTCACTTCACCTGGTAGGGGTCTGAATGTTATGGCTGATCAGTGTATTTATATACACTGTTTATTCTATATTAATTCTATATATACAGTGTTTATTATATTTATTTTATATATACTGTTTATTCTCTATATAGTTGATTCTATATTTTATTCTATATAAACTCTTTATTCTATACTCTGTGCAGTGGGTGATTCATTGTAGTAGTTGGGTTAGTTAGTTTTTAGGGTCTTTGGTTAGTTGTAGGTTGTACATGTTATTGTATAATAATGCACTTTGTGTGATTAAACATATATATATTAATGTTATGTGTTCAGTGTGTGAAGCCTCATTCTCCAGGTAGCTGATCACAGATCAGACAATAAACAGTCAAGTTTCATGTTTAAAGAGCAGCAGGAACCTCCTCAGTTATTAGAGAATAATAGAAATAAGAAAACCTCACACAGGTTTTACACAACAAGCAGCATCTCCTCATGAAGCAGCATCTCCTCATGAAGCAGCATCTCCTCATGAAGCAGCATCTCCTCATGAAGCAGCATCTCCTCATGAAGCAGCATCTCCTCCACACACATTACAAACACACCCCTCCCCCTCTCTGATAATAATAAAGTAAACAAACTGAGTCAACAGTCTGTCCTCTCACACAGTGACTGCAGGTGTGTTCCGGGTGCTCAGAGTGTCTCAGGTGGATTCACACAGCGGGCAGCTTTAACCCGGGTCTGCTGGAGACCAGCTCCACAATAAACCCTGAATAAACTGATTAAATTGATTAAACTGTGAATAAAGTCCCTCTAGTTGCTCTAACAGAGCCGGTCTGACCCGGACCGAGCCTCAGCCCGGTTCCCTGACCTTGTCCCGTCTCAACATGACCGGATCCGGACAAAAGCATCTTCACCGACCCTCCGCCGACATTTCCCTGATATCTAACCCGGGGAGAGGCGCCTGAGCCCGGCCACGGGAGAGCCGCGGAGCGGGGGGAACCGGGGGTAATCACCCGGTGGTAGTTACTATAATGATTATGATTATTAGTGATCAATAAACCCCGGTATGATGCTCCAGCAGAGCAGAGACACCTCCAGCCCTCCAGCCCTCCAGCCAGCAGCTCTCTGAGACCCTCCATCAGGAAAATGGCCCTGAGCAGAGAGCTCC